>NC_034609.1:44080040-44106001 GCF_900095145.1 Mus pahari
CCCGCCTTCCCGGCCAGCCTCTGTGGTTTCTCTGGCCCCTTGGTGGCCTGTGATCTTTCAACAGTTAAGAGCCTCACTAATAAGAGATTTGAGAGCAATTTGCATGGCTTGGCGGAGGCCAGGTTTCTGGAGTGGGAGCAGTCCTGGGCACCAAGCGTAAAGCTGCCACTAATTCTGCCGACGGTGAAATAACAAACAGCTTCGCACCCTCCTTTGTTCTGCGGACTAATGGAAACCATGACAGCCTCAGCCCAGGAAGCAAAAGGAAGGCACTGTGCACAGAACTGGGACCCCTGACACTACACTCTGCGGAGGGAGGGAGGGGGAGGGGAGGAAGGAGTCCCTGCGTTCCCCATGGCCTGGTGGCTTCTCCTCTATTCTTAAATAAATAACAAAACACCCTGTGTGTGTCTCAGCCCTTCTATCGAGGTCTCTGGAGGCCAAGTCCACCAGGAGACCCTATAGAATTCAGTGACACTGGGGTGGGCACTGGATTCAGTTTATAGAGCACCCATCTGGACACTCACAAAGCCACTGCACTGAATAGACTGGGCGTGGTGGCAGGCTCCTGTAATTCCAGGGGAGGGCGGAAGAATCAGGTGTCCTGGGTCTCCCTCAGCCACATAGTGAAGTTAAACTGGACTTTGTCTCGAAAAATAAAACAACAAAACAACCAACCTACCAAACAACAAAAATAACAAAAATCTAGACAAAAAAAAAAAATCAAACAAACCCATAACTGTTCGTCTTCATTGATTATGTGGTCATATTTCTGTTTGACCCTTTCTTACTTGCAAGAACCATAGAAAGGTTTTGAAAAATATTTATTTAAAATTAAAGTGAACTGATTAAAAAAAAAAAAAAAAAGATGGTTTAGCGATTAAGAACACATGTTTTTGCAGAGGACCAGGGTTCAAATCCCAGCATTCACCCTGTGGGTCAGGACCATCCCTAACTCCAGTTCAAGGACATCTGATGGCTTCTTCTGACCCCCACCATGTCTACATGCATATGGGACACGAGCATATATGCGGACAAAATACTCACACATAAAATAAAACAAATCTAAAGAGAAAATTAAAGTGTATGAGGATAAGAAGGGACAGAGAGAACTTCCACAACTTTGGTAGAAACACTGAGCAGAAGATGCATCACGTTACAATTGGAGAAACTGAGGCACAGAGGGAGTGCGAGGGGCATGCTGGATAGTGATGGACAGACAGCAAGCCTGTGTTAGCGTTCTCATGAGGAGGTCGTGGCAGGGCTGTAGCCATCCAGGGTAGGTAGAATTTGAACCCAGAGCCCTGGGCTGCTTCTAACCCTGAGGCTGGAGAGCTACCCAGTATACAGTTCCATAAGGCAGAAATGACTCTCACTCCTTCAGGAAAGAACATGCCACACCAGAGCTATTCCCAGGGGGAGCCATCAAGAAGGATTGAAGGGAATGTTGGGGGTAGTTCTCAGCCATTGAGAATACACATATTAAATTGACAATCCAATCCTCTGGTGGGAATAGAGAAAGCAACATCCTGAGAGGGCAAGAGGCTCCGCCCTGGGCCAAGCTGCTGCACGAGGCCCCCCCGAGTAGCTTCATCTCCTTGTCTGCTGGTCATTGGCTTTACTCTTGTGCAGGTCATTCCCCTGGTCGAACACTTAGACCCTGGCACTCTACATCCTGAGTGTTCTTGTATTCTCCATAATAATACAGTTTCCAGCATAGACCCTTACACACACATCTGTGTGGACCTGCCTGTCGGTTTCCCTCCGTAAGTCCTAGCTAGAGCAGCCCGAGATCACAAGGAGTGGACCGTTTGTGAGCTCCTGGCATGTGCCCCGGAGAGCCTCTAAATCTGTCCCTATGTCTAGGAGCAAATCCAGAGAAGACTTGCTCCTCTGTGCTCCACCAACACTGGCCAGTATGACTTTTAAGCATCTATTTTTGGGGGCCATTCTCTATTCCTACCAGAGGATTGGGTTTTCAGTTCAGTAAGGTATATTCTCAAACGACATTTCTGAAAACAGAAGTTGCTCACGAGAAAATTTAAGCCTGCAGTCTAGGGCTTGAAGGTTGAAGCAGGGGGATTGCCTTGAGTTGGAGGCCAGCCTGAGCTCTGTAGTGAAGGACTGCGGGATTCTACTCACCGATCTGACTTGGAAGTAGCTAACCTTGGTCCTGCCCCTGGCTGTCTGAAAGCAGCCCTTGACACAGCAACTAGAAACAGGAGCTTGTTCAGGGAAGGGACAGCGGTTCCCTACACAGTGCTTGGGACAGGACCTCGTCCCATCCTTTCTTCTTCTACCCACTGGGGAGGACCAGTGAGGAGGGGGGCAGGGAGGAGGCCTTCAGGGATAGCTGGAAGAAAGCTTGCAAACCCGTGAATGTGTGGCAAGAAGCCCTGACGTGAGCAGAGCCCTGGGGAATGGTTACTTTGCGTGTGTGCATGTGTTAGTCTGTGCGTGGCCATGAGTTAGCCAGTGTTGGGTCCCTGATCCTTCTGTCTGTTAATCAAAGGACCCCAGCCTGGTGATAGGGGATGTGGAGAGCAGAACACCAGGCAACAGGGGTGTCAGTGGTTGAATCCCTACCCAGCATCCCTGCATCACCTAGGAAACACAACCAGAGACATTGGTTCAGCTGACAGTGGCCCTGGTGTCCACTTTAGGCTAGCGGGGGCTCAGTAGTGAGACATGAACATGTCGTCAAAGTAACCATCTTAAAGGGCACAGCACCATGACACTCCATGTCCTGAGTGTCCTTAACCTTGGCCTCTGTCCATTTCCAGAACTCTATGAGCACCCAAAGGACACCTGGGACCCAACAGCCACCCTTTCCCATCCTCTCACCTGGCCCCTAGCCCTGGAAACCACAGATCTGTCTCTGCTCGATGGATTTGCTCGCTCTGGACATCTTATGTAAATGGAGTTGCTCTGTATGTGCTTTTTCTGCATCTGGCTTCCCTCATCTCCCACAGCCTTTACAGGTTCGGTCTGGGTAACAATCCATCCCTCCCGCCTCCTGCCCCAAACCGACCACTTGATGTTCAGCTTTGATGTAGTGGGCAGTGCCAACATCTGGGGCAGCTGTGCATGTGGTTTTGCTGCCTTCTGCCTGAAGTTCAGAGATATGGTGAGAGACACGGACCCCATGTTTTCTCTGGGTTTCTAGTAGGGGACAGGTAGCCTGTTCCCCAGTAACTACTGTCCCCCCGCCCTCACTGGAACAGGAGAGGAGGAGGGCCCAGGTGTCAGTTCAGACTTGCAGGAGACCACACTCCGCTTCTGGGTCCATGTGACAGTCATAATAAGGGATGGGCAGCAGAGTCCCCAGGAAGCTGTACAGTCACCATCCCCAAGAGACTTCAGACCCTTCGAGTTCAGACTCTCCCAGGAAGAGTGAGTGCTTCCTGGGAGGCCCTCCCCCTCCCCTCCCCTCCCCTCCCTCCCCCTCCCCTTNCCCCCTCCCTCTGTCAGCTTCAGTTTCCTGCCTTGAAAGCGAGACTGCCAAGTCCCAGTTGAAGGGCTGATCCATGGTTGGCACCCAAGGAAGCACAGCTTTGAGGTCCTCCCAGGCACCTGGGTGGGTGCTGCCTGCGGAGGCTGTGCTTTGGGGCTCTTGGTGCTGTGTTGAAGCTTCGATGAGCTATTGATGCTGAATTGAGTTAAGGGACCAAACGTGAGGCGTTCCAGGCCCTTGAGGAGATGCCCAAAGTCGGGCATTGGCAGCAGACTGGCCAAAAGCACCTCCCTGGAGGGCAGCACACATCTGGGCCGCCCCACCCGCATCGCAGGCTGTCCAGGAGGGAGTGGCCGTGGCCACCTCATGGGGACAGGCAGGCTGTGTATACAACCTTTCAAGGGCTAAATAAACGTCGTAATTTACCGAGAAAAGGCCTTTCAGGGCCACCTCTGGCTCTGAGGTCTCGGGACTTATGGGACAAAGCCAGCATCCATCTTCCTGTGTGACATGTTCCTGTCAACAGTCACCCTAATGGGAACGGAGCTGGCCAGAGCAGGATGGTAGCCCCTCCCTGGGTCCTGCTCTTTCTGGGCAATAGAGAGAGGGGCCAGGGTTGGGGGCTGAAAGGCAGGGAAAGCTTCAGTGTGGAGTTTCAGTAAAATCAGGGCCAAAGGAAAGGGTACCGGGAAGACTAAGGCTAGGAAGAGGGCTGTAAACAGTAAGGGAAGTTGTCCCCCTCCCCATCTGTCCTGCTAGCTCCCTGGGGCTTATGGGATCAGAGCCAGATGGCCCCTGGAGTCCAGGCTCCTGGATGGCTCCAGAGCTGTCACACTTCAAAGCTTGGCAGCCCGGGCTGGAATGCAGGGAGCCTGGGTGGGGAGTCCAGGCAGATGGCTCTGAGGACAAGGACCACAGGACTCTCCTGACCCAGCCAGAGGTCTGGTCCTGGCTGCCTGGTTCCCAGCGAGCTGCAGCGGTGGGCGCTGCCTGTCTAGCTCCTAGCAGCTACACTCAGGCAATTCAGTGACAGCATGTCAGCTTACCAGGCTGCTGTGGGATCAAAGGGGATGAGGAGGCCAGTGTCCCAGCCCTGCAGGAGGTGTGAGCTATTGTGTGGACTTGGCGGGGCTGCCCCTTAAGGGCATGCATCAAGATGTACATGTCGTTTCAAACCATGTTCTCAAAAAAAAAAAAAAAAAGGACATAGAAAGAGCAGAATGGGTCAGTGAGATGGCTCAGCAGGTAAAGGGGCTTGCTGCCAGACTCTGAGGGATCTGAGTTCTGTTCCCAGTACCCACATGGTGGAAGGAGAGAAAGGATTCCCTGTTAGCTGTCCTGTTCCTCCTGCAAGTACACCACAAACTCGGCAATCAATCATCAATCAGTCAATCAAAGTTTAAGGTTCCTCCAGTCCCTGCTGCTCACAGGAAGCCCCGGGGGAGGCACCAGCAAGAAGCCAGGATGCAAAAGAGCTCAGAGCCTGCTCTCCTCCAGTCATGTCCCCAAGCCCTGTCCACTGCTGAGCACCATGCAGGGGCTCTGCACGCAGTGGTGCATGGTCTCCAGAAAGGTGGACAGGGAGACATCTGCTGTGTCTCCTGCTCAGGAAGCAAGCCAAGGACGCCACAACATCCCAGGATGGTTAAAAAGCCACTTTGTGGACAACTGTTCTCAAAGCTGCAGAAAGGTAGTTCCTCTGTCAGAAACGGAGGCCCGCGCACTTTCTCAGTTACTGTGCGCGCGTGTGTGTGTGTGTGTGTGTGTGTGTGTGTATGTGGGGGGGGGATTGACAAGACACCTGTGCAGGGGTGTGGTGGCGCACGCCTTTAATCCCAGCACTCGGGAGGCAGAGGCAGGCGGATTTCTGAGTTCGAGGCCAGCCTGGTCAACAGAGTGAGTTCCAGGACATCCAGGGCTATACAGAGAAAACCCTGTCTCAAAAACAAAAACAAAAACAAAAACAAAAAACAAAAACAAAAGACAAGACACCTGCGTCCTCATTGTGGTTCTGACCTCCCTCTCTCCTCTGTGGGCTTCCTTAGAGGATCTCGAGAGGAAAAACCCTAAAATGGAAACCCCATCCACCACGATTTCAGGGAGGGAAAGGAAGATGGAGAAAGATGGAGAGAGAGGGAGGGTCACCCTATTAGTATGCCAAACACCTCATAAATATTTATGAAAACTCACAGACAGGACCCCCTGGCTGCTTCTATCCTCTGGTCAGCCTGCTCCAATCTCTCTTTGCTTTGCTGCCTAAGCTTCTGCTTAAGGCGCCTGTGTCTCCCTGTCTCTCCTGTCTCTTCCTTTCGCGAAGACAGTGATGAGCGCTGTTTATTATCCAGTGATGGAGCAGGAAACCGACAGGCCTGTGATGCGCAGGCGCGTTGAAGAATACTGTCCGTCCTCCTAGCGGCTCTCCCCAGTTTACAGACACAGGATGGTGGGGCTGGTTCCTTTTTTTTTTTTTTCCCTGAGACTGGGTTTCTCTGTGTAGCCCTGGCTGTCCTGGAACTCACTCTGTAGATCAGGCTAGCCTAGAACTCAGAAATCCGCCTGCCTCTGCCTCCCAAGTGCTGGGATTAAAGGCATGCGCCACCACTGCCCAGCGGCTCGGGGGCTGGTTCCTCACGTGCTCACCTCTGGGCCTCATGGGTCACTCAGATTCCACTGTCCGGGTGGCGGTAGACTGTCTGTGTCTGTGTTATCAGGAGTCTGGGAAATAGCAGGGGTGGGAAGCTGAGACCCAATCCCTCGTCCCTGGATCTGAGGACCCCTGACAGCTGCATTGGGGTTCCCGGGAAGGCCCAGACTTGCACAGCCAGTCTGCGGTGGACCGGGTGCATCAGAGGCTTGTCTGTGCACCCCGCATGGCTGAGCCTGGACAGAGAAATCCCACCAGGTCGGCAGGTAGCTCAAAGGGAGGAGGTCAAGAGCCTGTGTCTTTGGTCAAAGAGCCCTGACACCAGTGTGTGAAGAGAGGGGCACAGGAAGTTCCTATCAACCATTGTATGCAAGACACCTACCTGCCCCACCCCTCCCATATGAATCTTCACAGTGGGACTCTGGCATTCCTTGGAGTGGACTAAGTCTGCCTTCTGAGACCTTGGGGTGTCTTCAAATTCTGGCGGTGCCACTTGCTGACTGTATAATCTTGGATGCATCCTTTGATCAGTTTCTGGGTGGCCTCAGTTTCCTCATCTGTGAAGCGGGATAATGGCACCTGTGTTATACTTTCTTGTTGCTGCGACCAATACCAGACAAAAACATTTAAGGAAGGAAGGGTTTAATTGGCCTGCAGATCAAGGGTACAGTCCATCATGATGGGATAGGCATGGCGTCAGGAGCATGAGGTGGCTGGTCACACGGCATTCAGTCAGGAAGCAGAGAGATGATTGCTGGTGCTCAGCCCACTTCCTCCTTTTTTTTTTATTCAGTCCAGGACTCCAGCCTAGGGAATGGTGTGGCCCACAGTGGAAGTGAACATTGCTCACTCAGTTTAACCCCTCTGGAAATGCCCTCCCTTAGATCCCATCAGGACCTGAGCCCAGTGGGGCAGAGTCCTGTTGGTCAGTCTCCCTTCATCTTGTATCTATGGCTGTGAGAAGGAACTGGCCAAAAACTCGAGTTTTACATGACAGAAGTTATTAACCTTGAGACAGCACACAAACAGCCCCCAATGTCTGCGGTTTTCTTTTTATCCACTTATGACGTGTGTAGAGTTCTGTGCCAACAACAGTCACAATCAAAACAGTCTGGCACCACAGCAACAAACCTGAACCCCATGCTACCTCTTCCTGACTTGCTGAAATATTTGTTAATTTTTCTAGTGAACAAAAGAGTTAATTTATTATGACATTTCTATATGTGGATGCCAGTCACCCTCAACCCACTCTTATTCTTTCTTTTCCCCAAGTCTCTTCACCCTAAAATATCTGTCTGTCCTTTTGTCTATCCACCCACCCATCCATCTTAAATAATATACTAGATGAGAGGAATTATGCATTATTTGTTGATCTTGCAAGACTGTGTCTGCTTGTTCTGATGTGCGTGACCTGGGTGCAGTACCCAAGATAACCAGAAGAGGGCACCAGACCCCCCCCTTGGAGCTAGAGTTACAGGCTGCTGAAAGCCACCCTGGGGATGGTGAGAACAGCAGAGGCGACAGTGTCCTTAACCACTGAGCCATCTCTCCAGGCCCAGGTGTTGGCCTTTCTTTCCCTCCCCTGCATCTCTCCTCTCCTTGAATGGCCCTCCTAACCCCATGCCCTGCACATTCAAATCTAGATTTTGTGTGAGAGAGAGAAAAAAAATCATGTCTTCTTCCTGAGTCTGGCTCACTCTGCTTAGCATGAGGATTTCCAGGGATGTCCATTTCCTGTGCAGCCTGTAACTCTGGGCCCATCTGGGGGACAGATTTCATCAACACCTTATTACTGGAACTCGATATCATGCCCAGGCATGGCAGAAGCTGGGTACACACGGCACGCGGGCTGCCTGAACGCTGGGTATAATTCACTCCATCTGAGCAGGAGGGGAGGCCAGTGGCTCAGGGTCACGCAGCCACCGCCAGGAAAAGCTGCTGGAGGAGGCATGTTCCTCTCAGTGGCTAGGTTCCATCCTGGATGCTTTCCGTGGTTTAGAATTCAGAATCTAAATGTAGGTGTTTCTGTTGTCCCTGCGATACTCTGGGTCATCTTAAGGTCTTTCTCCATCAATCTGCTGCAGTCTGAGCCTCCCCAGAAACAGGATTCTGTGGGGCAGCCACAGCTGTGCGGCTGTGAGACTCTGGCCACATCCACAAGGCTGATAAAAGTGAGAGCCAAGGCTCGGTGGAGCCTGGAGCCTGGGATGCCCGATAACCAGTCCCGCTTTGATGTCCTCCAAGTTCAGAACTGGCCAGCCTCCTGGGCCGACGTTACGCGCTTGTTTATTTTTGTCCCGTGTAGGCTTTTTTGATTTCCTCTTCCCAAGCGGGACAGCCATTATTACTGCTGTCATTACCCCATTGGAAATGTTGCTAAACTCATGTCCCGCTCCATCCGATCCCCCTCCAGAGGGCCCAAGGAGGACCACCCACGGCGGTGGGCAGGCCAGCTCTGCATATCACGTTAGCCTGGGGAAGTTTGTAATTTCAACACACATACACACAACACGCGCCCACACACTCTCAGTACACACGTGCGCAGCCCCACCCCCCAGCCCCAATAACTCAGACTGGCCCTTTGTAGCTTTGCCAACTGTCACCCCTCACAAGGCAGGCTGAGGATTTGCCTCAATGTCCCAAGAGCCTGAAGGCTCCCAAGGAAGGCAGCTCGTGGGCAGGTTTTACTGGACCTCTGCTGCAAATGTGTTAAGTCAGAGAAGATGCAGCTGAGCTGCTGCCTCTGTAAATACCTGCAAATAACACAGTAGGCACAGGGGTTGGGTGGTGGAGACTGCCAGCTTGGTTGCCAGTCCATGATCTTCCTGTGCCCAGGAAGTGCCAGGACCCCCCCCCCTTTATCACAGGGTCCTGGCGCAATCTATACAGGAGTCATACATTGTGTGTCTTTAGTGTTTACTCTCTGCTAGATACTGTGAGTCAAAACCCAGATGCACACATGCACGTGCACACACACACACAGATGCACACACTCATGCACACACACAAATATGAGAACATTTGCATACACACACTCATGCACACACACAAATATGAGAACATTTGCATACACACATACATGTACACACATATGAGAACATTCGCATGGACACATGCACTTGAGTGTGTGCATACATATATGTGTGCACACATATGGGAATACACACACTTAGGCACATTCTGCCTGGCATTCGCCTGTCCACCTTCAGCATCTTCCCTTTCTAGGACTTTGGGGACATGTTCCAACAGCAGTTGAGGCTAATGAGATCCAAGAAGCTTTTTTACCCAGCATCCTCCCTCTCTCCTTCTGGTCTCATTCTCAAATGCATCCCTGTAAGATTTTAGTAGCTTCTGTCTTCCAGTCCATCCTCACTGAGAACCCTAGAGAGTTCTCCCGTGAATCTAGCTTACAATCACAGTCACGCGGAAGAAATTCTGAACACGATGAGCTCCCACTTTTCTCCAAGGGTTCAACCGGTGGTGGTGTACTTTCCCTTAGAGGCCCGTGAGGTTATCATCACTCAGCACTGATTGGGTTCCAATGGTGAGAGTTTAGTGGGGGGTGGTCTGAGAGAGTTGTGGGGACTGGAAAGCAGTACAGCCGAGAAAAGGAAAACCCTTGAGCCCCAGGATTTGGGTGAGGAAACCCGAAGCATGCCAAGATGCTGCGAATCGAGGACCTCTGAGTGCCCCGAGCTGAGTGAGCACAGGTGCGCCGCCCATTGGACGAAGCACCTCATAGCTTTCTCCGAGCCTCACCTTTGTCATCTGTAAAATGTCTAACGGGCATCACCGCCCTGCCGAGGACACACAGACTGACCTATAGATTATGGAGGTGTTTTTTCCGATTCAATGTGCGTTAAGCGTTTAGGAGAGGCAGCTGACGAATGGCAAGCTCTAAGCGATCCTCAGTCCGCCTCATCATCATTGCAGTGCGCATGCTCGGGCTGCAGCCGGTTGAGTGGAGGGAGTTGGAGAAGATGGGGGACGCTGTGGTGAAGGACTGTTGCAAGGTGTTGACATCTGGTGAGTGGACATTGTAGTTTTTGAGTATCAAGGACCTGCTTTCTCCATTTTGGAATATTTTCAGTGAAAATTTGTAACCATGCAGAAAGTTTAAAGAGTTGCACAGGGAGGTTTAGGGGCTTGCTGCTAAGTCTGAGGTCCTGAGTTCAAAACCAGGATCCAATCTCACCTTCCAATTGCCCTGTAACCTCCACATGTCTACCATGGCACACCCTTATAACTAACTAACTAACTAACTAACTAACTAACTAACTAACTAATAAACTCACTCACCCACGCACTAACTAACTAGCTAAAATTAAACGATCTGTGTAGGAACACTCAGGTACCCATCGTTCGTCACCTACCTGACCCCCATCCTCCCTTCTGCCCAGCAGTAGTGATAATTCTGGGCACACTCTCCCGAGTGAGCAGCAGAAACCAGAACCCCCAGCCTGCCTGTGTGTGGCATTCGCTAGAGTCCACAGCTGATTTATATAGGCTTTCTATTTTTAGATAAAGTATACATGGGGCCAAACTGGGTGTAGCGGCACATGGCTGGAGTATCAGCATTTGGGAAGCTGAGGCAGGAGAGCCGACCGAAACTCAAGGCTAGCCTGGGCTACACAGCAAGGTCAGAGGTCAAATGAACGTGTCACCCTCTGGAGTCTACCATCCTTTTCAAAGACAGGCACCTCCCCAGTCTGGAGAAGATTCTCCTGCCTCTACTTCCCTGCTCCCGTGTAACAAGTACATCTCACCATGCTGTGCTCTTTGTGTAGGCTCTGGGGATGGAATTCAGGGCCTTGAGGCAAGCCCTTTACTTACTAAGCCGTCTCTCTGGCCACCAGTATCTACAATAACTGTGAATGATCAGCATATACACCATGAATCCTTCCTTCCGTGGGGCTAGGAGAGAGGGCAAGGGGTGGAGACCAGAACCTCTAGAGGATGGATGCCTGGTAAAAGCGTCATGATAGCTTGTTAGGGGCAGGGATATGTGTGTGATACTGACCTTGACACCTCAGGACGGGGCTGTTTCTATAGCCAGATGCCGTCTCCTAGAACCTCAGCGTAGGTTCCCAGGCTGGGAGCACGCTGTCTGACGTCAGAGCTCTTGGCCTATCTGAAGGCCACTGAATCCTGGTGTCTCTACTCCAAGTTATGTCCTCCTGGAGTTACCCAGAAGTTTGGGGGACTTAGGGTCTACATTCTGGGCATGTCCTGCTTCCTGCATGGGGAGAATTCAGGAAGCTTCCACGGAGCATGTCCCCACTGAACCTGGCCTCTTGAGGGTGCCCTTTCAAAGTTGTCTTCTGCCTTTACTCGTTTTAAGATTTGGAAAGGGCCGCCCGCCACAGGACACAAAGCCAAGAGGCTTCCCTCCTCTCCCCATGGCATCTCCGCCCTCCCAGGTCCCTGCAGAAATCCAGGGTGATGAATCGGCTCGCGGGCCTGGTGCGCACAGTCATTCTTCGGTTACAGCGGTGATTGCAGCGTCTGCTCAGTCCGGGGCTAAGAAATCGAAAGACATTCTTGAGCCTCCTCCGGGTCCCGAATCTGACACCACTGTTCCTTCCTGGGCTTTGGCAGAACCTCGGAGACTAGTGACCCAACAGGGGTAAACAAGTTTAGGTAAACACTCTGCACACTGATTCAGGCCCTAAATCCGTCAGCTAGCATTTTGCTTCACTCACCGCAATGTTTTAATGTCATTAGGAATGTAACTTCTTAGGAAAACTAAGAGAGTCTGTTTTTAGCCCAGACATGCAATTAAGGGAATCGGTAACTCGATCCATCATCCCCTGAGCTCCAGGATGCTAAGGAATCTCGTGTGACCCTTTATAAAGGCACCCTTACAACCCATGACAGGGTTCACTCGGCTCCGATCTGTGGACAGCAGGAGGAGGGAAAAAACAAAAACAAAAACAGAAAGAAGGTGTTATCCGAAGAGAAGGGGAGGATGGTTCAATGGTCAGAAAGTGGGGGGTCTGTGTCCTGGAACTTGATCATTTGTGAAATGCCCCTACCCCAGCCCCAAGGAGGCCACAGAGCATGGTCTGGGGGAAAACAGAGGAAGGGTTTCAATTTTGCCTTTTTAGGGACTGTGACAAGGAATCTGTCTTCTGTTTCTTTCCTCAGCGTAGGGAGCTTGGCCCTCATTCTTTATAGTGGGGCATCCTGTGTGGTGCAGGAGAGTTAGGGTTAACAGTCTCCTCGATCTCTCCAGATGGCAGATGGGTCCCTCTGAGGAAAGGGCAGAAATGCTTCCGAGGTAAACGTCACCTCTGAGTGAGGCTCACGGCTACTGATGAGGCACGCGTAGGGGGACTGAGGCCGGAGTGAGTGGTAGAGTTAGACTAGGAACACAGACCACAGGGGAGAGGGTGCTACGGGGCAGGGTGATCTGGGCTCCAGGGAGCAGAGCCGAGACCCTCTGCTCAGTTCTCTGGAGTCTAGCCTGGGTTCTCCGCCAAATGACTGCTTTTGCCCGTGGCCTAGTGGTCATGGCCCTGCCTGGAGTGCTTTGGGGGAGCAACAGCTTCAGTGACACAGGCCAGGCATCTCAGAGCCTTGACAGATGAGGTCTGCTGTCATGTTGCACATGTCAGAAACGCAGACCAACAGACTTGTGGCGTTCCACAATTGACAGAGTTTAGCAAATAACAATTTTCTAGCTAACCCTGCTTGGCTTGACGGCCTTAGTGGGGCAAGCCTATACTCTTTTGTTCTCATCTTAATTACTAATGTTAATTCTTAGCTTGCACATTATACATTACATAGTAAATCTATCTATCTTCTATAAATCAGCCAACTATCCATCATGCATCTACCCATCTATACGTACATCCATATGTAAGTTGTGTGATCGCTTCAAAGGCTGAGGAGACAAGGGGTCTCAAGGGTTTCAAGAGGCCTGAGAGATTAAGCTGGGGAACTGGCAGGGTTGGGAGTCTCTGTCTTGATAAGATAATGGAGAAACTGGGATGTGAAGCTGGAGAGGCCGCAGAGTCAGAGCTGAGCTGCGGGGGTGGGGCAAGAGAAGGTCAGGACTGGGCCCAGGACAACAGATGGGTGGACGGATGAGCAGCAGGGCCATAAGTGTGAATGGTAGACAGGCAGGTGATGACTGGGGTAGGCTCCATCAGTAGTGGCCTGAGATGGACTGGGACCCCTGAGACACGCAGGAGTCCTCTGCCTGTTGGTACCTGATGTACATGGAGTGGTCAGATCACGGGCCTGTTGGGTCTTCAGCATCTCAGAGCTAAGCGTCCACTTATTGGAGTCTGGGTGGGTGGAAGTTACATCATTTCCTTGGTCTGAAGTGTCCGATAGTTTTTTTCAAGTCTTGCTTCATCCTTATATGGTTCCAGTGACCAACGTGACCGGGGCAGCAAGAGAATGAAGAAAACCCATTAACACACATAAAAGCTGGAACTGGGCAGAAAGGAATCCCGGTTGGAGAAACCGCAGCATCCAGGAAGCTTCGCGTGTTTATTGTATAGAGTTGAACAGAGAGGCAGGGTTATTGCACAGAGCTGAACAGGGGGGGGGGGCAGGGTTTACCACGTACAGCTGGCTGGAGGAAGATGGTTTGGATAGTCTCAGGAGGCACAGTCTTCAGGCTGTAGACATCCAGAGGGAGAAAGCTATGCTGGGCATTTTCTGTGCACTGTCAACAACTACACTTGGTCTCCAGAGGAGGGCTGTGCCATCCCTTTGAGCCTTACCTGGGAAAGGCTTTTCCACTCCTATGGGATGAGGCATTGTCGTCTTTGACATGGAAGTGCCCGTGTCAACGACATGAACCCACTCAGGACTTCAATCATGCATGGCTTCCACCACTTCCCACAGAGTCTGTTTTTCTTCAAATGGTTTTAGAAAATATCTGCTACCCTTTTCAGTCTCAATTCACACGAGGAAACTTGTAAGGTCGATCCCTTTCTACTCCCAGAATGAGCCATTTATCAGTCTGGGACGTGAGGCAGATGGTGGTGTTCCCATGCCTACCCAGGTATAGAGTCACCCTCCATCTTCAAAATAGGGGGGAAGCTGCTTGTAAAATGGAGCACAAGGCTGAAAACCTGCTGCCTTGCCCAGTGTGGAGTGAGTTAGACGAGCTACAGCCTCTCTGTAGTGGTGATGGTGACTGGCAGTGTTGTCACCAGCAGTAACAGAAGTGTTGATGGTGATGTTGGTTTTGTTGGGTTGTGGTGGCTGATAGTGGTGTTGACCATGTTGGTTTTGATGGTGGCCATGTTGGTTTTTGAGTGGGACCGCCCGCGGCCACACTCGAACAGGTTTCGTCCTGAAGGGCGGACTGGGGCTGAAATGAGAAGAGACTGCGAAAAGGAAACGAGGCTAGGACAACATTCTGATCGAAGCCCCAAGTTTAATGAAATACCGGGTTTATATGCCATGGGAAAAACCCTTCCCCCAACCCCAATCTTGAGACTGTAGTTCAGGAACAAACAGGTAGGCGGTCTTCAGGAGATGCTGTCTCTGTAGGATCTAGGCGCCTCTCAGCAGGGAGTAGAGTGTGCCCCGAGGTGATGGGGGAACAGTGGCAGGTATAAACAAATAACCAGCCTGGCAGAGATCACCTCAGGTGGTGAGGAACAGTGGCTGCAGGTCTGGGAGGCTCCAACAGGTTTTGATGGTGGCCATGTTGGCTTTGATGGTGGCCATGTTGGTTTTGATGGTGGCCATGTTGGTTTGGATGGTGGCCATGTTGGTTTTGATGGTAGCCATGTTGGCTTTGATGGTGGCCATGTTGGTCTTGATGGTGGCCATGTCGGTTTTGATGTTAGCCATGTTGGCTTTGATGGTGGCCATGTTGGTCTTGATGGTAGCCATATTGGTTTTGATGGTGGCCATGTTGGCTTTGATAGTAATGGTATTTTCCCCCTACTTTTCATGTTGTTGTGGTAAAACACTTGGACTAAAAGAGTCTTGGGGAGGAAGGATTTATTTCATCTTCCAGGGCCCACAGTTCATCATTGTGGGAAGCCAAAGCAGGAACTCAAGACAAAGCTTGGAGGAGAAACCATCAGGAAATACTGCTTACTGGTTCCTGCTCAGATTCACGTTCAGGTACCTTTCTTATACAGCCCAGACTCAGCTGCCTAGGGATGGAATAGCTCACAGTGGGCTAGACTCTCCCACATCAATCTGTCATGAGGACAATGACCCACAGACCTGCCCATAGGTCACTCCGATGGAGGAGATTCCTCAGGTGAACTTCCTGCTTCCTAGGTGTGTCAAGTTGACAGCATGATTAGATATCATGATATTGTTGGTTTTGTTGTTGATGTTATTAATGATGGTGGTATTGATATTGATATTAATTATGTTGGCATCATATTCATGGTGAGGTTGTTCTTAGTAGTAATGATGTTACTGGTGTTGGTAGCAGTGTTGGTGGTTATCACAGAAGTGGGTGAGGGGAAAGAATGGGAGCCTGATACTGATGGCTGGTTACAACTCCCAGGACCCAGTGCAATGCTGAGCCTCTGGCAGGAGCCCAGTGAGTGCTTGATGTGAGGATGACACTTGGATCTTACCCTCTGGGTCATCTGTAGGAGGGAGAGAGACAGAGACAGAGAGAGAGAGAGAGACACACAGAGAGAGAAAGACAGAGAGAGACAGACACACAGAGGCAGAGAGAGGGAAGGAGAGACAGACAGGTGGACACAGAGAGATTATTGTGTAGATTATATAAACACAGGAAAATGAATGTCATCTTCACTCCACCCACCCATCCCTCCTACCTATCCATCCATCTATCCCTCCCTCCATCTATCCACCCCTCCTATCTCTCTCCATCCACCCATCCATCCACTTATCTACCCATCCATCTACCCCTCCCTCCATTCATCCATCCACCCATATATCCCTCCATCATCCATCCATCCATTCATCACCCAGCCATCCACCCAGCCACCCATCTATCTGTCTACCAATCCATCCATCCATCCATCCATCCATCCATCCATCCACCTACTCATCCCCCCTCCCTCTCTCTATCCATCAACCATCCATCCATCCATCCATCCATCTACTCATCCCTCCCTCCCTCCCTCCCTCCCTCCCTCAACCATCCATCCATCCATCCATCCATCCATCCATCCATCCATCCATCCATCCATCCATCCATCCCTTCCTCCCTCCACCCATCCCCTTGTAGAATGTCCGGCCTCTTGGGTTCTGCACCATCTTGAGAGCTTTGCTGGTTGTCTAGTCTGCTCCTGAAATGCTCTGGGATGGGAAGCAGCAGTCCAACTGGTCCCCTGAGGCTCAGCAAGGTTCTGCCCTTACTTTACCCTGAAACTTGGTCTCTCTTGAGCATTTCTGAGCTCTGGAAGAAAGGCTTGTTGCATGGGTGTGGCTAAGACACAGGATGGGCCCCGTTGGTTCCTTGTGAGGCTGCAGCTTCTTCGTGATGGCTGGCGTGTTTGGAACAGCTGCCCACCTTTCAGATGGGAGCCTGGCGTGTGTGGCCAGGGCACAGGCTTCTTCCCGGCGCTGAGCCTTCAGGGGCTGACACTCCTGTGGATCGGCACATTTCCAGGGTCTGAGCAGCAGGCTGAGATGGTGACTGACAAAGAGAACGTAGTATGGCAGCAACCCACTCCCGAGAAACTGAGCCGCTGTCTCTGGTCATCCCTTCACCTCCAGCAGCACCGGGAACAGAATCCAGCGCCTCGTGCATGCTCCGTAAACACTCGAGACAGGGTCTCACTAAGTTGCCCAGGCTGGGTCAGAACTTTAAACCTTCTAGCCTTATCCTCTCAGCTAGGGGGGATGACAGACCTGCGCCTCCAAGTTGGCCTCTGGCTTCACATCTCCAGGAGGCCTACAGTGACAGCCCAGCCTGAAGGTGTCATGAAGGGGTTGCTAGCCAGGTGGACACTTGTCAGATCCCCTCTGGTCTCCCTTTCACGTTTCCTCTGGTCTCTTCTTCCCTGCCCCGCCCCCATCAATCTTACAGTGGAAGGTGCTGAGTGTCCCCCCCCCCCATAGGAAGTACTTTCTCCTCATTTATCACTGGGGACAGATTCTGGAAGGATGGTTTGTGACTACAGAAACACCACACTGGGGCTTCAGGGATGGGCGACAAATTTCTACCTGACCACAGACATCCCCTGTGCTTGAGGACCAGACTGGAAATGTGTGGAGCGCACACCACCTTCTGCGCCCACCTGGCAGACTCTTCCACAGTGCAGCCAGCAGCCAGCTTTCTGCCACGTCCCTCAAAATGGTCATGGCATCCTTAGTAAGTCCGAAGGCTGAAGGTCTCACTTCTGTAGCTGGGCCAGAGGTTGAGGGATTTCTAGCACAGAGCCTGTACCTTAAGGCTAAGCATAGTCCTCCACTCTCATCTGCTGGCTTCAGTTTACTGGGCTGCATTCTGCTCCAGCCGCCGCCGCCGCCGTGCTGTCAGTAGTGCACCCCCCACCATCCTGCCATGCTTTTGTGAGGAGCTGATGAGATTTAGCCTCTGACTTTTTCTGACCTCCAAACATTGTTCAAGCATGCAGGGGAGTTATGTGGTGAGAAATGAAGTCAGTGTTAAGATGCTGGGCTTCCCCTTCCTGCCCCCTTACTTCCTCCCTTCCCCTTTCTCTCCTCCCCTCCCTCCCCCTTTCTTCCACTCCCTCTCCTCCCCTCCCTCTCTCTTCCTCCCCTCCCTCCCCCTACCTTCCTCTTCCCTCCCCCATCTTTCATACTGTTGTTCTTCCTTTCTCTCTTTTCCCTTCTTAGCTTTATTCCTTCATTTTCCCTCCCTTCCTTCTCTTCCTCCCCCTTCCTTCCCTCTCTCCTCTCTACCTCCCCCTCCTCCCTCCCATCTTTCATACCATTGATTTTCCCCCCTCTCTCTTTTCCATTCTTTGCTTCATCCTTTCATCTTCCCCTTCTCCTCCCCGTTCCTCCTCCCTCCCCTCCTCCTCCCTCTCCTCCCTCTCCCTCCCCTTCCTTCCTCTGTCCCTCCTCCCATCTTTCCAGTCATATTTCTCTTCTCAGTGATGTTGTTAGCAGAAAGCTTTTAGACTCACAGAAAGCTTGGGTGACAGATGCCCCCACACCCACCCAGTCCCCCCTGTTCTGTCAGCTGAGAACCATGTGGCCACACTGGCACAGAGAGATCAGACCTTCGTTTCCCCACCATTGTCCCACCCATCCACAGCACCAGCACGGCTCCTTGGGCTCCTGGTCATGGGATCTCAAAGTCCCCATGATGGAGCTTGGGGGATGCTCTCCAGTGTTTGCCCACAGGTCCCCCAGTGGGGAACCTCTGCTCCTGCTTAATGAGGTCCAGGCTACTTTCTGGTGAGTTTCCTTGGAAACAGAGAAGTCACACTCACATCACAGGCACCTGTGGGAGCTTGACCCTCAGTCAGGCTGAGGATAACCAACACCCAGTGTCCCGGGTCCTCAGTTTCCTGTTGCCCAAGTTGACCATGGAGCCCTCCTCATTCCAAAGCTGCTTGGAGGCTGATGTAATCCTTACAGGAATGAGATCGATTATGGGAAAACCCTGGGCCTGTCTGTGAGGGAGTTTTTTTTTTTTTTTTTATGCTAAGTTGATTGAAGTTGCAAGACCTGGAGTTACTGTGGGCAGCACCATCCCCTGGGCTGGGAACGCAGGCTGAACAAAAATGAAAATATGAGTTGAGTGTCAGCATCCATCTCTCTCAGCTTCCTGAATGTGGGTGCCATGAGACCAGCTGTCTCATACTCCTGCCACAGTGTCTTTGATGAACTTCCCCCTTCCTCTTCCCTCCTCCCCTCCCTCCCTCCTATCGTCTCCCTCCCCCTCCTCAAACTGCAAGTCACTTCCCTCCTCTGAAAGCTACTTCCGTCAAGTCACATCAGCTTATAAATTAACTAACAGTGATGGTTATGATGGGAACTTAGAAGGCTCTCTGTCCTTTTTGACATGTCAGGCCTGTCAGATGTATTCACACATACTCTTACGCACTTATAGAGCTACACAGCTCATGTACACACACTCACATAGGGGCACACACACATATACACAGTCATAGACATGCATACACACACAGTCATAGACACACACACACACACACACACACACACACACACCCCTCCTTTTCTCTCTTCTTTAGTCCCAGCTTTTAGCCAGAGCTGTCACCCCAGGCTGCTGTCCACCCACTGGGGCCACAGGCTATCCTGATAATGAAGGGACATACACATGCACGGCTGCGAATCTTTCTTTCTTTCTTTCTTTCTTTCTTTCTTTCTTTCTTTCTTTCTTTCTTTCTTTCTTTCTTTCTTTCTTTCCTTTTTATTGGCCCTGCAGGAGATAAGTCAGGCCAGTAGAGGAGCCCGGACTGCCTAAGGGGCACCTTCCCAACATCACAGGATCACTTGTGGGGGGGGTGGATTGCTAGGAAGCCCAAGACCATGCAGGGCTCTTAGCTGTCTCTGCTCGGAATCGGATGCCTTCTGGAAGCTTCTCTACGCATGGGAGTTCATGACACTGTGGTTCATCTGCAAGATGTCTGGGCTTGCAGACAAGAGAGAGTGAGAGAGAGAGAGAGAGAGAGAGAGAGAAAGAGAGAGAGAGACAGAGCCACAGTTTCCCCCAAGGAAGCCAACCTTGCTGGAAGTCACACAGACTTCACTCAAGGCTCCACAGAGCTCAGTGCAGGGAGACCACAGCTGGAAAGAGCTCAGAGCTAGCTCAGGGGCTGACATTCATGGCATTCTGGCTCTGTGGCTGGCTCTGAGCTAAGAATGTAAGAATGTGGGGTGCTTTCTCCCCACCACATTTCCATTTACAGGTACACAAACCCAACCACTGCTCTGAGACCCTGTGTCCTGGAGCTGTCAGCCTATAGAATGTGCTTCTTTAAAAGAAAATTATATTACATTTGTTAAAGTGTGTGTGGCTTGTTTTATGTGTGTGTGTGTGTGTGTGTGTGTGTGTGTACATGTGCCAAGGTGTGTGTGTGTGTGTATGTGTGTGTGTACTTATGCCAAGGTGTGTATGTGTGCCTTGGTGTGTATATGTATGTATGTGTGTGTATTTTGTTGTATGTATCATGGTGTGTGTATGTCTTGTTTTATGTGTGTATGTGCTTTGTTGTGTGAGTATATGTGCCTTGTTGTGTGAGTATGTATGTACTATGGTGTGTGTGTGTGTGTGTGTGTGTGTGTGTGTGTGTGTGTGTGTGTATGCATGTAACTTCTGGGAGTCACCTCTCTCATTTCACCACGAGGGTCCCAGGGATCAAAGCCATCATCATGGCTTGATGGTAATTGCCTTAACACTGAGCCCTACTGCTGGTCTTCCTGGGGACACATCTGGCTTGAGTGAAGTCCCACAGCCTCTGTTGGGCACCTGTATATTTTTCCTGGGATTTGAAGCATTTAGAGAGAGCACTGTTACTAAAGGGCCGCCTTCCACATCCCACATTCCTCAGAGGGGAGGGGATAATCGTCATGGTTACTCAATAAGGTAGCTGCAGGTGTGGCCTCTGACATCCAGAAGAAACCCACCTGTTTCCGTGGCCATCAAAATGTTTCTAGATTATTCTTCCAGATCCTTCTGCTCTGTGTGGTGCACAGAGAGGAGTTGAAACTTTCTCTGTGTGTGGGGGGGGGATTAAGAAACAGATGCACCTATATAACTTCCCCACTCCCAGCCCCCACATTAGAGTGGGACCAGGACCATGGAAGCCCTGGGCCTCTCCCCTACTTCCCTAACCTAAGAACTGAGGTTTTCCTACCATTGAGGGCCCACTGGGGAGTGAGCCTTGTGAGTGGGGTTACAAGGTCTAAAGCAGGGGTTCTCAGCCTCTGGGCCATGACCCCGCTGGGCAGGGCAAGGTGAACGACCTTTCTCAGGAGTCACATGTCAGATATCCTGCACATCAGATATTTGCAATACGATTCATAGCGGTAGCAAAATTACAGTTATGAGGTAGCAACAAAATAATTGTACGGTTGGGGGGTGGGTCACTGCAGCTCGAGGAACTTTTTAAAGGGTGGCAGCACTGGAAAGGCCGGGAACGGCTGGTCTACAGTGTAGGAGGCACCATTCAGTGCCCAGGCTCGTCTTCCCTGCTACATCCATTCCTCCATGAAATTGCCAGGCTGTCCCTGTGTCCTGAGGGCCTTTGGGGACATTTCTTACCTGGGACCATATGACTCGGGTGTGTCATATATCCTTGGGTGCATCATGTTGACCATCTTCCTGTCCTTCATGTCCCCGGGGTGGGGGAGGGGTGGGGGGACTCCTTGGTTACCCAGCAGCCATCAGGGCTTCAGCCAGCCAGATTCAGCCAAACCTAGGGAAGTCTGCACTCCTTCGAGTACCTGTGCGTCCTGGCCGAGTGTTCATTTTAGCCCCGCTGGTGGGCGAGAGCTCACGCTCGTGTTAAAGCACTCCTCTCTTTCACCTTCTTCATCTGGAGGGTGCTTTTTATGTTTCTTGATCACACTCGTTCTGTGCCCACACGGCCCATGCAAAGCCAGAAGCTGGACAGAGGCGATGCCGTTGGCCTAGGAGAGCAGAATCCTTACCTGAACATCTCTGGGTGTGTCTCAAGGGCTCAGAAACCGCCTCCTCTTTGGTTCAGTCCGATACTGCTTTGGATGCGCCTTGAGGGCGAGTGCTGAGTGATTGTGATGAGTCTGGCTTGTGTGGGTGGCAGTCTCCCTACAGGAGCTAGCCTGGGCACCCTGTTTGCTTTTAGAGAGGCTCTGAACAGCTGTCCTAACTGTTCTAGGGCCTGTATTGACTAAGTCTCTCTAGGTCAGCCCTGGGCTGCTGAGAGAGAGTGGACACTTAGGGGAGACTTGTAGCTGGTGACTGCTCCTTGCCTGCCCAGGATTTGATGAGAAGCCGACCCCTTCACGTGAGCCCTGCCAGCTGAGTCCATTAAGAACAGAATGTGGCTCGCTGAGGCCCAGCCCTCTCCCTGGGTGGCCTGGGAATCCTGGTGTGCAGACCCTCCCCCGGGCCACCCACATCTGGGGGTAGGTGGTAGGGGGAGGATGCAGCAGGCTCAGCTGCCTGAGAGTGGGGTGCTTGTCACAGTGGCTCTGAGGTGGAAGCAGGGTGCCAACCCTCCATTCCCGAACCCTCTGCTGTGGCAGAAAGGTTACCCCCTATTCCTCTGCCTTCGTGACAGCAGGGGAAAATGTCTCTGGCCAATCCAGTGTTTCTTTAAGACCAAGCACGCCGCTATTCCAGCTTGCTGAAAGATGAGGGTTCTCCTTCTACCAGAGGTCCCGAGAACTCATATTCTTAGACCTGGAGAGTGGACAGTTGTTTGCCTGGTTGGACATGGGATGTGGGCAGAGTGTGTGAAGGTTCAGGACTCCTGAGGGGCACATTCTGTGGGGGCCTTGGGCAGCTGGAGGCCCATCTGTGTATTTGGTCCTGGGACACCACAGACACCAAGGGGGTGAGGCTGCCATTCGCCTGATCTTGCTAATTGCTTCCCGGTGTCAGGACAGCACCTTAACCGCACTGACTTTTGTTAGTTGAACCTTAATTGAGCTGTTGAAGAAAAACACGCTACCTCGTGTTCTGTGCATGCCTATGTGGTACAGCATGTGTCTTTGGGAGCGTGTGCTCATGCTATGAGGGTTAGAAGCTGTTCCTCGGGCACCATCCACCAGCTCTACTGGTCTCAAGCTTACCCACCAATTAGGCTCAGTTGGCCAAGGAGCCCCAACCCCACCTGGCTTTACACGTGGATTCTAGGGCTCCAGTTCTCTCCTGCTGGTGCTTACTGATTAACGTTCTCTCTGGCCCATGGATGCCTCTGATCTTCTTCTGTCTCCGGACAGACACAAATTGCCATCAGGAGCCTGGGCCAGGCGTCCGGACACCCGTGTTGCCACCTCTGCAGCCTGTCTAGTGTGCCACCTCGAGGAGCCTGGCTCTTTTCCCTCCTTGTGTCTATCCACTCCTCTGATGATCTGGGTTGCTTCATCCTTCCCCTATACACACACACACTGACACACACACACACACACACACGCACACATGTGCACACATACACACAGGCATACACGCACATGTACACATACAAGCACACATGCACACATGTGCACACACACAAGCATATAGGCACACACACATGCACACACACATGCACACATGTGCACACACACAGACACACACACAGGCATACACACACAATTTATACATGCACATGTACCAACACACCCATTTAATGTAAATGTCACCTAAGCAATATCTCCTGTGCTTCTGTGAGACTAGAGCAAACAGAAGGTTCATATACCATGTTTATATGGGCTGATGGGATCTGTAGCCTTCACTCTAGTGTTGCAACATATATGTACTCACATGCATACAATCTACACATATGAATGCACACACACCAATCTACATATGCACACACGTGCAAACACACATGTGCATGCATGCACCCACAATTTGTACACACATATACAGCACCCACACATACATATCTATTTGCAGAAGGTACAAGCAACACCAGAGCGTAGGCCATAGATGCCATCGTATATGGACCCTCTGTTTGCTCTCGAGCACAGGAAATACAGCTTAGGTGGCACCTCCATTAAAATATTTGCAGTGAGATCTGGTGGTATAGGCCTGCTGTCCTGGCTATCTGGAAGGCTGAGGCAAGAAGATGGCAAGTTCAAGGCCAGCCTCGGCAACTTGGTGAAAGCAGGTCTCAAAATAGAAAGCAAAGAAGGAGCCAGGGATGTGGCTCAGAAGCAGAGTCCTGGCCTAGTGAGCCCTCAGGGCCCAGGAGAAAACCACCACTCATTCATGCAGCAGAAAAGAAAGGGGTCTGGTATGGGGGTGACACCAGAGGGATGTTGGGGGACCCGGAAGGAAAGGGGGCTCTTGGTTTCTTTCTGAAAAACAGTAAACTCAAATTGTCACAGAGCCAGAAATATATCTGTTAACTTTAAAATGGACATCTTTTAATGGTACTCAGGGGCTGGAGAGATGGCTCAGCAGTTAAGAGCACTGGCCACTCCTGCAGAGGACCCAGGTTCAATTCCCAGCACCAGCACGGTAGCTCACAACCATCTGTACCTCCAGCTCCAGTTCTGACCTGCATAGGAACCGGACATTCCCGTGGTATGCAGACACACGCGCAGAACAACATTCATATACATTAAATTAAATAATTTCTAAGCACTCCCTGCCTACTTGCCCACACAGATAGTTTATTCCACTTGGACAAGAGAGTTCCAACTGTGTCACAATGTGGAGTTTGGGAGCTACAGAGCCCCCCCCCCCACCCCCGGACAGAGCCTTCCAACACAGTCAACCATTTTGTATCGTGTCTCCATGTCTGTGCTTCGGAGAGAAACATACACAGAGACTTAAAATGCATTTCTCAACGGAAAGTCGCAGCAACACCAGACGAACTGCACCAACCCTCTGCATCCTCGGTTCCTCTGAGGACGCCCCAGAAAAGGATGGAAAGGCTCTTCCCTGAGGATGCTGCCCCCTCTCCAGCTCCCACAAATCCTGGCATTCCTTTGTTTAAAACCAAGCAAAACAAACTGTGGCTTTTCTCAAAATGACAAACCAACACGCAGAATCTGAGACTCCTCAAACAGGACCCAGCCATAAACCTTCCTCACCCAACAGAGCAGATTTTATGGAGACCCCAGTAAAACCCTCGACAGCCATAAATAAATCCCAGCCTGTCCTTGCCCACAGCTGTGCCTTGGGACTCGAACCCCTGGAGGCAGAAGGGGGCGGGGTACAGCACAGTGCTATCCAGACAAAGTTCTTCTAGAAGGAACCAGCAGACAGAAGCTGAGGGTGGAAGTGGGAGCCCACGCAGGTTCCCACGGGTCCACCCCACACGGGAATTTAGAATAAGATTCATGCAGCTGGCAGGTGACAGTCAGGAACAGAACATTGTAGCCTGAGGCTCACCCCAGCTCTGCCAAGCACGCTGGCCATGATAAGGGCGCCACCTCGCCCAGCCGAATGTCACATCCTCTGTCAATGTGCGATGTGATGTCTCTCACCCAGTTCTCTCTGGGGATGATTGTGGAGACAAGATGGAAAATGGAGAAAGAAGGGTCAGCAAGATGGTTCGCTGTGTGAGGGGGCTTGCGGCCAAGTCCAGCAGCCTCAATCGAATCTCTAGGATTCTCATGATGGAAGGACAGATTTGACTCAGGAGAGTTATTCTCTGACCTGTGCGGCATGGTCCAGGAGTGTCCCTGCCCCTGCTAGTAAATAAATAAAAAGTGTGAGATGAGAAAATGCTCCACAGGATATTTAAGCAGGCGGACATGCAATAACTGCAGGCAGGAGTGGACATCACTGTTCTCCTTCATGGTTGTTCGTCCACCTCTGTCCCCTCTGAGTGTCCAGGAGCCATGTGCCCCAGGGCACGCGAGGGGCACACCGAGCACCTCTCCTGTGCCTGCCGGGTAGCAGCTTCCTCTGCGGACAGCCCTGATGCCCCTCCCCTCTTCCAGATATTTCACAGCGACCAATAATGCATCAAGATGGAGCAGGTCGCTGACACAGGAGGGCATGGAACACAGAGGAATTAAAAACCCTCTTGCACACACACATGCGTGCGTACACACACACACACACTTCTCTTTCTCACACACATACTATACCAATCTCTCTCTCAAACACACACATTGGATGGACACACATACACACACACAAATTCTGTCTCTCACACACATACTCTCTCTCTCTCTCTCTCTCTCTCTCTCTCTTTCTCTCTCTCTCTCTCTCTCTAACACACACATTGGACGGACACACACTCAGACACACAAAATTCAATCTCACACAATCATACCATACCACTCTCTCTCACACACACATTGCGCGCT
>NC_034609.1:44106536-44115169 GCF_900095145.1 Mus pahari
CACACACACACACACGTTTAGAATAATTAAAAATAAATTCTTAAGTTAAAAACTGGGCCTGGACCATGTCTTGCCCTGTTTGACGTGACTCTGAACGAGTCACTCCATTTCATAGCTCCCCAGAAACGCTGTTCTGTGCCTGCAGGGTGGTTTATCTGAGTCGCCTCCTCTCCACCTTTCCTGGGTCTGAGGGGCTCCAGACCCCTGGAGAAGTTCATGCTTCGGGTCTTAGCGTGAAGACTCATGTCTAACCATGTAATTGCCGGGGAGTCAAGCCCACAGACGCAGAGCCCACGGCACTGCCAGCCGCCTGACTGCCACCCCACCCTGCAAGATGCTCCAGTCCCATGCTTGGCAGGCAGCCTGCTGTGCAGTCGCTGGCACCGGCCCTGTAGGACACCAGTCTCCACATCACCCCAAGACTCCAGGCAGTCAGATCTGGAGGAAACAGGAGGAATGGTGAGCACAAACTAAGTGACAATTATCTTGTCACTGCCGGAGCCACAGACTCATAGACGTCCCCGTTTATGGAGCAGAGCTGGCTGTGGGGAGAATTCCAAGGAACCTTCTGGGCACATGTCACAGATAAATCTGTCTAGTGCCCAGCACAAGCCAGATAGAAACGCCTAAGGCTCTGTCCACTGAGCTCTGCTCTGGGCTCGCTTTCCCATTGAAGAAGGAAGAGAGAGAGGGATGACGAGGGGGGAGGGGGTGAGACTGTTTCGGTTCCCAGATGGCCTTAGCCACCCTCATTCTGCCATGTTTTAAAACAGTCCACAAGCTGGGTGTGGTGGTGCACGCCTTTAATCCCAGCACTTGGGAGGCAGAGGCAGGCGAATTTCTGAGTTCGAGGCCGGCCTGGTCTACAAAGTGAGTTCCAGGACAGCCAGGGCTATACAGAGAAACCCTGTCTCAAAAAAAACCCAAAAAAACCAAAAGACCAAAACCAAAACCAACCAAACAAATAAAAAAACAGTCCACAAACATTAGTTGAAAACTTGCCACATGCTCAGGAGTATGAGCATCCGGGCAGTCAGGACAAATGACACTTAGCTCTTGAAACTCACAGCCTGGCTGGGGCTGAGGGATGGAAAGTAAGCCAATAATCAGTCTAGTAGCCCAGCACACAGGAGGCAGAGGCAGGAGGATCAGGAGGAGTTCAAGGTCATCCTTGGCTACTTGGTGAGTTTTAGGTCAGTCTGGGCTATAGGAGACCCTGCCTCAGAGAACAAAAAGAAGTTACTCTTTTCTACTTATTTTTGAAGACGGTTTACAAAGTGCCAGTTGTTCCACAGATGGGGACTCTGGCTGTCGATTGGGTGAGCCAAGCAGGAACTAAAGGCTCTGATCCCTGACAGTGACCAGGACACCCTGGGTCCCATTTCTGCCCCTCACCCTGGGTGCTGCACCTGCCTGCTGCAACAAACCTTGGTTGACAGTTTTTCACAGGCTCCTCAGCTGTGGGGCCCCACAGGAAGAAAGGAACACGCCACGTACAAACGGCACCCCCAATTATAAAGCACTCCTGGCAAATCTCACTCATACCGACTGCTATTACTGATGGTTGAATGCTACTCACGATTTTGATAGCAGGGATGGAAATGTGGGGAGATCTGGGGGAACCTGGAGGGGAGGAGTACGAGGAGCTGGACTTGATCAGAACCCATGGTACACATGTATAAAATCCCCTAAGAGTCAAAAAAAGTATTTCAGCCAAATTGAATCGTTCCCTCCATAGAGTTCAGGTGCAGGGTGCCAGAATTTCCCAGAACCTTCTAGAAGCCAAACTTCACACTTCAAATGAATGCTTCATATCTCACTTTATATCTTAACAGGTTTCCTTTTTTTTTTTTTTTTTTTTTTTTTAAAGGTGTGTGTTTGTGTGTGAGACTGTGGAGGCCAGGGAACAGCCTGATGTGCTTTCTACGTGGACCATCCTCTATCTTTATATTTCAGGCACCTTCTTTCTTTTTCTTGAGACTGGCCTGTGACTTATCAGGTGGGCTGGGCTGGCTGGTTAGCAAGGCCCATCTTATACAAGATGATCCTGTCTCTGCCTCCCCAGTGCTGGGATCAAAGGTAGGCAGCACACAGAGTCACACACACACACACACACACACACACACACACACACACACAGTCACACACAGTCACACACAGTCACACTCAGAATTCAGAGAACAGTAGATAAACCTGATGACTCACAACTGCATCCTGGCAACACACACAAGGCTCTAAAAATGAGCATAGGTCCAGGTCACTGGAGACCCCACCAGCCCACCTCTCCGCCCTTGCCTCTCTCTTTACACAGATGATGTCACTGGGCCTTTGATGATCCTGGGGCTTCCTTGTGCCTCTGAGAGGGCTGGACCCTCACTCCAGGGAGCTGTGGGTTCAATCCTCCATGCTGGGTTACCTGGATCTCAACAAAGGTGAATCGTACAGAACCCAGAGCGTGTACCGGTCGGATCAGCATCGAGTAGGAAACGAAGACGAGGAGTGCTGGGGTCAGTTTCCCAAAAGGAGCCATGTGGGCTGGGTTTGGTTCCAATTAACGTTAGGAACCTTTTTTTTCCTTCTTCTTCTCTTGGCCTCCACAAAGGTAGAATTGCCTCCGACTGGCATTTCCTGTAATTGGCTCTGATGGTCACCCAACCCTGTGGGCTGAGGCCGACACCCCAAGTGCTGCTGATTTTAGTGAAATTGAACAGCTTTCCTGAGACTGCAAACCAGCTGAGGAGAGACCGCTCAGACAGGAGGAGTGGGTCCAGATGGACCGAACGGAGGCGTCACTGGGTTCTGGATCAGAAGCCAGTGCAAACCAACCCTGGTGTTCCGAACCACAAACCATTGCCTGAGGCTCTGAAGAGGAACTGGGCTAAGATGTTCAATCGACTGCTGCCCCTGCCCACTGTGCACTGTACCCCCAACTCCATATCCCCACCTCTGAGGTACGTGGCCATCACCCAGACCTCCGTGAGCCCTAAGGTTGGAAGTGCCTGACCTCTACGGAGAATGAGATGTGCCAAGAAAAACCCACAGAATAGCCGGTACATCTGTGTGAACTCACTGGTCACGAGGTGATGGAGTAGGGCTGGGGATGATAGCACAGACAGATGCCAGAATCCTCCATGGGAAAGAAAGATGTCTAGCCAAAACAAGTGCCAGGAGACCCCGGGGTATTCAAACTGTCTACCCAGCATGCCGGGGGAGAGAGGTGGGGGATGGGAGTTGAGATAGCTCACTGCTAGAGTGGAAAGAGAGCCTGTGTGCAGTGACCTCCAGAGTCTTTCACAGGGGACACACGCAGGCTTGGGTACCAGTCCTTGGCTTCTGACAGGTGGCTGAGAGGAGAGGGCTGGGGTGGGAGTGGTTTGGAAGCTGTGAGGATAAACCAGCTAAGAAATAAGGCAACAGAGGTAGGTACATGGTAAGGTGAGCACAACAGGGTTCCGTCCAGGGACATCTTCATTCCCTATGGGGGAGGGGGTCCACCAGAGAGCCAGGCGCCTACTATTGAGCTAGCCTGCCACAGATCCAGTTGGCCATGGACCCAGCCCATCCTTCTTTCCCATGCTCAGCCAATGAAAGTCCAGGGGATCTGGGACAGTGACACACTACTCGCCTGGAAGTCCTCCCTTCGATGTCACTGGAGGCTGGTAAACTGAGGCCGCTACTCCCTTCCCAGGGGCCACTGCTACAGCACGTTCCTTCTGAACGCTTCCAATCTCTCTTTCCTCAACACCTCTGGCTTGGGAGTGGCCCCAGCTCTAGGGATGCTCTCCTGCCCCCTGCCGTCCCCTGGTGCCCCCCCCACACCCTAGGTGTCTCTAGAAGTGTGAGCCAGACACACTAGAAAACTGAGGTCAGACTTCTATTCTGACAAAGTCACCCAAAGCCAACCGCACTTAAAGGGTCTCAGCAGGTGCACAGAGTCCTGGGCCCTCTGGAGGTGCGCCCAGAGCGTGTGAGTCCAACGATGCTCAGGAGAGCTCGTGGGTCATAGAACAGTCATCACACGTAAGAGATGAAGCTCTCTCATTGACAGAGATATAGCATGTTCACTGGGGTGGGAGGTGTTCAGTGGCTGATGGACTCACCATATTCTGGGATATGGCCGGATTATAGACCTCAGAGACCCTTGCTTCTGGGTGTCCCTTGCTCTAATTCCCAGGTGTATCTCTGCTCTGTCCCCGCCCACCCACCTGAAATTTATTGGTCTCTGTGTTGTGTTTACACCATAAAGAAAGCCCACACCCAGTACCAGAGCTCTTTGTTCTCACCCCACAACTTTGCAGTGTTTCAAAGCAAACCCAACGTGTCTTTACCTCAGGCCTTAAACAGCATCCAATGTATAGTCATAGGTAAAAAGCATCTCCGCTGGCGGCCGCGAATTCCATTGCACGGCATAAAAGCATTCATTTGCTTGCCTTTTGGATTGGATTTCTAAACGGGTCAAACATTTACAGAAATGGCCCAAACTGTACAAATAAACCTCGTGTCTCATGAGGGAGGCAGTTTACATTACTCCAGGTCAGATGAACACAGAGCCACAGCCCTGACTTTGAAAACCACTTCACCCAGTATATGTAGGAGTTTGGGGTACCGCCTGGAATCCGTCAGCTTCATCAAAGGACCTGGGACAGGCATGGCGACCCTCTAAACCCATGCACGGTTTCCATGCCAGCTGGGTGGCTCTTGACCCCGGCAAGTCAAACAAACTGGGTGTCACAAGGACTACTACCTCGTGCTACAGGCTTTGGATGGGGCCACCACTCTGCCTCAGAGTCCACCTGTCTCTATCATTGTGTAGGCCGTGTGGCTTGTGGGGGCAGGAGTGGCTGGTCCCTGGCTCTCAGGACAGTGCTGGCCCGTCATTATGCCCTGTTGTTCAGCCGAAGTCTGACCTGCCTGGTGTGGGTGTCACTGTATAAGGTGCGTATTACTTGATTTTCTCATAGTTGTGACTGCATACCTGACAGAGCCGTGACTGCATCCCTGACAGAGCCGTGACTGCATCCCTGACAGAGCCGTGACTGCATCCCTGACAGAGCCGTGACTGCATCCCTGACAGAGCCGTGACTGCATACCTGACAGAGCTGTGGCTACCTAAAGGTGTCACAACCTTCCAATGTAGTCCCACCAGCTGGGGGGGCCAAGTGTGCAAACTAGGAGCAGTGGGGATATATATGTCACACTCAACCACAAAAGGGTGTGAATTATCGTAGACCCCCGATTCAGTGGGATGACACCTCTATAGAGATCAGTGGGACACAGGTAATGGACCAGAGATATAGGTCATGGAGACACAGGGTAGAGGTTATGGACCAGAGAGGGCATAGACCTAATGTAGCAGACTTACAGCTTGGGTAGGTGGTGTAGACCTGGCTGTGGACGTCAGATCTAGGATATGAGGTGTAGGGATCTAGTGAAGGAGGTGTGGACCTAGAATAAGGGGTGGAGCTAGGGTGGAGGGATCAGACGGAGTGTTCCAGTGATGGAGGGCTAGAGCCACCGTAGGGGGATTAGATATAGAGGAGAGGATATTGACTTTTTGTGGGACGGTGGTGAGGAAAAGGTAGAGGGTATGGAACGCTGACAAGGGTAAGGGAGTAAATATAGGGTAGGCGGTGTGGACGCTTAGGTAGGAGGTGTAAGCTAGGGTAGGTGCTGGACGCTTCGGTAGGAGGCGTAAGCTAGGGTAGGTGGTGCTGGATGCTTAGGAGGTGTAAGTTAGGGTAGGTGGTGCTGGACGCTTAGGTAGGAGGCGTAAGCTAGGGTAGGTAGTGGTGGACGCTTAGGTAAGAGGCGTAAGCTAGGGTAGGTGGTGGTGGACGCTTAGGTAGGAGGCGTAAGCTAGGGTAGGTGGTGGTGGACGCTTAGGTAGGAGGCATAAGCTAGGGTAGGTGGTGGTGGACGTTTAGGTAGGAGGCATAAGCTAGGGTAGGTGGTGCTGGACGCTTAGGTAGGAGGTGTAAGCTGGGGTAGGTGGTGGTGGACGCTTAGGTAGGAGGTGTAAGCTGGGGTAGATGATTTAGACATAAAGTAGGGATGCAGACAGACTACAGCATGTTGACTTAACTGTGCAGTGGTATAGACCTAGGTAGGTTTTATGGACCTAGGGTAGAGAGTGTAGACTTAGCGTAGAAGGTGTCCACATAGAGTAGAGTGTGAAGACATGTACTTGAACACGCACACCTTGGGTAGAGTGTGTGTGCCCAGCATGGGATATGCAGAACTAGCACTGGGGGATGAACCTAGGGCCTGGAGTAGAGACCTAGGGCAGGGAGTGTTATCCTATATATAGTACAGGTGTCTTAGTTAGAGTTTTACTACTGTGAACAGACACCGTGACCAAGGACAACATTATCTTATAAGGACAACATTTAGTTGGGGCTGGCTTACAGGTTCAGAGGTTCAGTCCATTATCATCAAGGTGGGAACATGGCAGCATCCAGGCAGGCATGGTGCAGGAGGAGCTGAGAGTTCTACATCTTCACCTGCAGGTCTGTAAGAGAAGACTTCCAGGAAGCTGGGACCTGTGTATTAAAGCCCACACCCACAGTGACACACCTACTCCAACAAGGCCACACCTCTGAATAGTGCCATTCCCTGGCCCAAGCATAAACAAACCATCACAGAGGGTTTCCATCTGGGGAATAGAATCTAGATCTAGAGTAAAAGATATAGACACAGGTAGGTAGTGGAAGCAGAGAGTACAGATCTAGAATAGAGGTATATACTTAGGCCAGAGGGTAAAAACTTAGGGTCAGTGGAGACTTCTAGAACTAACACCCAGCAGTGTGGATCTACAATAAAGGGTGTTATCCTATGTACAGAGCTTAGACCTAGTGTAGGAGGCATAAACCAAACAGGGGATGTAGAACTTGAATACAGAATGTAGACTTAGGAAATCATATACAGACCTAGGGTGGAATGTGTCAAACTAGGATGAGGGATTTACACATAGGGTAGAGCATGTAGACCTAGGGAAGGGGAGTTGTCCTAGGGTAGGAGTTAGAGACCTAAAGTTGGGAGTGTAGACCTACTCTAGGTATGTAGACATAGGAAGTAGTGTTGACCTAGTGGAGGTGGTGTAGACATAGGGTGCTTGGTGCTGACATGAGGTAGGGGTGACAGACCCAGTGTAGGAGTTCTAGACCTCTGGTAGGGTGTGCAGACCTTGTGTGGGCTGAATAGACCTACTGGAGGTCTGGACCTACAGTAAGGGTTGTAGACCTAGCGTAGGTGGTATAGACTTAAGGTAGGTGGTGTAGACCTCGGGTATGGTGTGTAGACTTAGGAAGGTGGTGTAGACCTAGGTGGAGTGTGTACACCTAGGGTAGGTTTTGTAGACTTAGGGTGGGTAGTGTACACCTAAGGTAGGGTGTGTAGACTTGGTATACAGGGTGTAGACTAGGGTAAGAGTTGGAGCTCTAGGGTAAATCCTGTAGACCTAGGGTAGGGGGTTGCCTTAGTTAGGTTCTTATTGCTGTGATAAAACACCATGAACGAAAGCAACTTGGGGAGCAAAGGGTCTCTTCCAGCGTACAGCGTGCACTCCATCATCCAGCAAAGTCAGGACCGAAAGCCAAAGCAGGAACCCGGAGGCAGGAACCGAAGCAGAGTTCACGCAGGAACTTACTCCTTATGGCTTGCTCAGCCTGCTTTCTTACAGCACCCAGGACCACCAGCCCAGGGTGGCACTGCTCACAGGAGGCTGGGCCTTTCTACATCCATCATTAATCAGGAAAATGCCCAAAGACTTGCCTACTGGCCTCCTGATGGAAGTGTTTTCTCAATGAAGAGTTCTTTCCTGATTACCTTAGCGTATGTGAAGTCACTGGCCAGCACAATGACCCCTTGTTAAACCAGCACACAAACATGTCACCCTTAAACCACAATCTCTCCTTTTTTGTGGTCCTTAATATTCTTATTACCATTAATATCACAATATAAAATGTATTCCAAACTAGAAGTTGAAGTATTTCAGATGTTTAGCCTCTTTAAAACACCCAAACTATCTCTAAACTCCGAATTTTCTCCGATACTCAAAGGTCTCTTTAAAATATCCAAGGTTTCCATAAAACACCTATGTCCCTGTATAATTCAAAAGTCTCTCCAGTACGGGACTCCTGTAAAATCAAAAATAAGCTATGTACTTTTAAACTTTTTTACTCCAAGAGGGGAGAACCAGGACACATTTACATTCACGTCAAAGACAAACCAAGGTCCAGCAGAGTAAAGCCAGGTGTGGACTTCCGGGACTTGTAATCTCTGTGGGCCAAAGTGCTAGAGAACGAGCCAGTCTCCACTCCAGTCTTGGTGGTCTCCCGTCCTGGCATCTCCAAAAGGCTTGGGTCACTGCTGCAACTGGGCTGCAGCGTCACCCAGAGCCTCTCCTGGGCTGTCTTCAGAAACTCTAACCTTGTCCTATGCTGTTAGGCCTTAATGCCTTCCTGTGACCCCCTCCCCCGCTCCAATCCCATCTTCAACTTCAACTGAGCCCACACATTTACCAATGGCCTCTCCTGGGGACAAGTCTCAGCAGCTCTCTCTGACCCCCTCATGCCATCGAGACCAGGACCCCTTGAGCAACACACACACACACACACACACACACACACACACAC
>NC_034609.1:44115189-44130189 GCF_900095145.1 Mus pahari
CACATACACACATACATACATACATACACACATACACTCTCACACACACACACTCACACACATGCATACATACATACATACACATACACACACATACACTCTCACACACACATTCTCTCTCTCTCTCTCACACACACACACACACACAGACACACACAGAGACACACACACATACACTCTCACACACATTCTCTCTCTCTCTCTCTCACACACACACACACTCACATACACACATGCATACATACATACACATACACACACACATACACTCTCACACACACATTCTCTCTCTCTCTCTCTCACACACACACACACACACACACTCACGCACATGCATACATACATACATACACATACACACACATACACTCTCACACACACATTCTCTCTCTCTCACACACACACACACAGAGACACACACACATACACTCTCACACACACATTCTCTCTTTCTCTGTCTCTCTCTCTCTCACACACACACACACACTCACACACATGCATACATACATACATACACATACACACACACATACACTCTCACATACACATTCTCTCTCTCTCTCTCTCTCTCTCTCTCTCTCTCTCTCTCTCTCTCACACACACACACACACACACACACACAAGCATACACATACGCATGCGCTCTGGGTTCTGACTCGGAGGATTCCCAGAAGAATCTGTCTCCGTGATATTGGTTGCTGTTAATCACTACTATTTCCTCAGCCCCAGCTGACCAGCATCAACTGTCCCAGTAGAGCAAATGTTTTGCTTCAGTGGCTCTGGTCTCTTCTTAATCACAGCAGATTCTGCAGCCCCAGCTGACCAAAACCACAGAATCTTAATTCAAACTATGGGATGGCCCCAATAGAATTTCTATGGGACACTCAAACTTCCCTTGAAACTTCATAAGCCAGGCCTCCATCGTCCGGCTCCTTGGCTCCTATGGCAGCTTGCTAAGTTCTGAATGCTCAGGGTTCAAATGCCGCTATAACCTTCCCCCAAACACATGAGCTTGCCTGTTACCGTAAGACCCTACAAACCTGCTTCCAATCTCTATCTCACTTAGCATTAACATTACTGTGATGGCCAGAAGCAACTTGGGGGAGGAAAGAGTTTATTTGGAATATTCATCCGGAACCACGATTTACTGAAGGAAGCCAAGGGATGAGCATAAACCAGTTGGGGTGGAGGGAGAGAACCTGGAGGCAGGAACTGATGCAGAGGCCACGGAGGGGTACTGCTTGCTGGCTTGCTCCTCATGGTTTTCTCAGCCTGCTTTCTCAAAGGACCCAGGACCACTAACACGGGATCCCACCCACAGTGAGCTAGGCCCTCCCACACAGATCATCAATCGAGAAAACTCCCTACAGACTCGCCTACAGGTAGTCAGATGGGGACAGTTTCACAATTAGGATTCCTTCTTCAGTGATGTTCTCTTGTTTCAAGCAGACATAAAACTACCCAGCACAGGAGTGTAGACTAGGGTTCTGAGTGTAGTCTTGGGTTCTGAGTGTAGACTTAGGGTAGGGTGTCTAGATACAGCACAGAACGTAGGGGGTGTCCTATGCTAGGGATTTAGACTTGGGTAAGGATTGTAGACCTAAGAGGGAGGGTACGGACTTAGGTTAAATGTGTAGGCAAAGGGTTGGGGTGTACATTTGCATATGAACAGCTGTCCTGTGATAAGGAGGTTAGACATAGGGTAGGGGATGCGTTCTTGGGACAGGAACTTGACCTAGGGGTAGGTGGCACAGATTCAAATTAATTTTTTATTTGTTTTTGTTGTTGCTGTTGTTGCTGCTGCTGCTGTTGTTTGTTTGTTCACTTAGGGTAGAGGGTATAACTTATACCAGAGAATCTAGACATAGGTAGGATATTTCCTAGGGTAGCAGTGTATTTCCAGCTCACTGCTGTATTGGTGGGAGGAGCTCATGCCGGCAGGCAGAGCGAGGTAAGGACCTTTGTGCCATCTTAAGGACACCTGCCCTCTGGCTCTCCTCCCTGAGCTATGCATCCGCCCCTTCCTACAAGGTGGTGGGAGCTCTTCAGGGGTTTATCTTGTCAGTGTGACTGGATTTGGAAACACCTAGAAGACCCCCAGAAGCACAGTCTCCCCGTCTCTGTTTGTGGAGAGGATTAACAGAGAGGTGAGCCCACCCTAAACATGAATGGTGCCATCCATAAGCCAGGGCCCTGGAGGGAGTGAAGTAGGGTGAAGCTGAGATGCTGAGGGCAGTCCACCTCTCTCTGCTCCCTGCCACAAGGAAGGATGGAAGTCTCCGAACCACGGGTCAAAATGAATCTTGTCTCTGTTGCTTCTGTTGGGTATGTTGTCAGGCCGATGGAACTCCACCATCAATACAACGGAAGATCGTCAACACAAGACCATCTCGGACACAGCCCCTCCCTCAGCCCATGGCATAAGCAGAGCTTCTGGCTGCTGGATGGGGCAAAGTTTCAGCCTCACTCAACCCAGAAGGTCATCCTGGCACTGCCTTCTGCTACCAGGGAGGCGACAGGTGAGGACCAAGGATGTCTCCATCAACAACTGCCAGGTGACTGGAGTGCTTTCTCCAAGAGGTTGGCGTGGGGGGGGGGGGAAGCAGAAAGATCCCAGAGTACCCTCCCCCCCCCAGCTGTGTGTAGCCAGTTGAAGTTTTCGACAAGTCCCCATGATTTTCCTGGTGTGAAGCTGGAGAGTCAGGCCTTCCAAGTGTTCAGTTCCTAGGTCTGAGGCCCATTTGGTCTCTGGACTTCTCTGAACTTCTCTGGACCCATGGGGGACGAGGAGGAACTTGAGTACCTGCTGTTGAGTCATCGGGTGAGTCCCAAGGTGGGCTTCATTTCATCCTCTTTCCAGAGGCCAAGAGTGGCGAGGATGCTGTGTGTGGGCTCTGTAGCTACCAAGGAAAAATTGGCAGAGCAGAGCATCTTCACCTTGGTCAGCCTAGACATTGCTCTGACAGGCGGTCTTAACTCCATCCTCCCTGAGTCCTGCTCCGAAGTCTTGTCCCCACACACTGTCCCCACCACCTGGGCTGTAGGCCACCTGCCAATGGCACCCATCAGCATGTCTCTCAGGCCACCTGGAGCCTTCTGAGCTGAGACATGCTGAACCCCTGACCTGGTTAATCACTGCCCTCTGACCTTTGCCTGGGGATTGCCCTCCAGGTTAACCCACAGGCCCAGGCTGACTCAGAGCGTGGGCTTCAACCACTTCCTCGGAGTCTTGGCAGCCTGCTGACCTGAAGCTCCTTCGCACGACACTCCGTGTTCCTTGGTCCCCTCCTGAAGTCACACTCAGAGGACAGGCATCCAGCCCCTTTGCTCCATGGCTTCTTGGGTGGCCCGAGGAGACTCATCAGCTCGATGAGAACCACAGCCCTCTTCATCCAGGATGGGGAACAGAGCCAAGCACTCATGGGTCACGGTGGCCAGGAGAAGGTAGGAAGGCACTCGGAGGACAAGGCTCACCATCTGGTGCTAAGCCACAGAAACAGAAGATCTTTCTGCCCATGTCTTCGCGCAAACCTCCAAATCTTCTGCAGGAGCCAAACACAACTTGGTGTGAGTGGAGCATTAGCTCAGTCGATCACCAGTCAACCATCCTGAACCAGGGATACAACTGAGCGGTAGAGCCTTGACTTAGCACATACAGAGCCCTAGATTCCATCCCAGAACAGAACTAAAATCAATCAATCAATCAATCAATCAATCACTTGTAATTAGTGAATCTAAATGGAAACAGACAAAGCCCCTGTCCTGCCTGGCAACTCTGTTCTGACGGGGTCTCGGGGGGACAGGGCCTCTGACAAGCTAGTCTAGCCCTCGCCGTTACCTCTGTCTCCTTAGCTCTCCTTCCTCTACGGCTCCTTTATTTTTCAAATCAAACTGAACGTCTCGCTTGATGTCTTCGAGTTCTCAGTCCCTACAGCCCTTCAGTTCATTTCCACATTAAGTTTGGGAATCTGGGTAGAGTTTGGAAAGTCCCCCAGAGGAACTGAAAAAATGGAGTTATGACATCAGGACACGGTGGCCTGGTCCACACACGGACCATGGGTTCCAGGAACCAGTCATCCCAGGACGCCAGGGAAGTGACGCTGGAAGAAAATCCAGGGACCAGACGGAGACTTACCCTCCGTCCCTGTCAGCAGCAGGCTTAAGAGCCTGGCACAGCTGGGAAATATTCGGAGCATCTTTGAAGTCATCTCAAAGGCAGCTCTATGAGTTGTCCCTGCATGGGCAGCCGAGAGAACGGAGGCTTTCGTGAGGAGGAGAATCAGCCTGGCTTAGAAAGACTAGAAAGCTAAAGGCTGACGCTGAGCTGCCGGTCTGGCTGCCTCAGGCCCCTCTGAGAGGGCATCCCACTTGGCCATTTCAACCGTTGTTCTACATAGCAAAGTATAAGTCGTTCAATTCCAGTTGGGCTTCATCCCACGAGTCTCCCTGATAGTCTAGACCATGCCAGATAGGTCTCCCTCCTAGAAGACTTCAGTTCTGGTCCCCTATTCCTCTCTTCCCCGTCTGTCCTCCTCCCTCTGGCTCCCCCTCCCTGGCCAGGATAAAGAAACATAGTTTCTTTTAGCTAACAAAGGATATAGAGTGGAAAGCAGACTCTTCACTGGCATGGAGGTAGTGTGTGTCTTTGGTGCTTATTGGGTATTGGGATGAACTGGAAATCTCAGCCATCTAGAAAACTGCACTAACTCTGGGTGGGAGTGCTGTACAGTGGTTACAACGCTCACCTAGCACACTCAAGACCCTGAGTTTCACCCCCAGCGTCAAATAAACAGGACCTGGTAGTGGATGCCTGACATCCCAGACCTCACGGGGAGGAGAAGGTGGGAAGACGAGAGTCCAACGTTGGTTACATAGTGAGTTCAAGGCCAGCCTGGGCTAGAGGAGACCCTGTCTTATGCAGAAGTGGGGTGGGGGTGGGAGGGGTGTTCAAAATTCCCTTCTTAAAGGAACTTAATGGGATGAACTTACCTGAACGGACCTCTGTGGTCTAGCAGAGTGTAGCGTTTTCCACCATTTTGTCTTAGGGAGTCTCAGGTATTTTGTTAGCTGTGGAGGCTAACAAACATGGAGGCTGATCAGCATTTCTGATTTTAATTTTGGCTGTCTAGAGGAGTTCATTTCCCAGCATCCATTGAGGTTAAGCTGGATGTAAGAATGTTCCTGGCCAATGGGCAGTGCAGAAAGGGAAGGTCATTTCCTGGAAAGTGCATCACTTCCGGGTCAGAGCATGGAGGGGCTGTGCGGGACTCACAGAGCTGATTTTCTTGCCATGCAGAAACCTTGGTGCTTCAAACTGCAACAGAGCCCCAACAGAGCAACCTGCGGTGGGTGCCACACAGGAGCTAGCCTGAGTAGGTCTGTTAGCACCAAGCTGGGGCTTCCCATGGGGGTCAAATAGACATGCTGAAAAATCATTAGAGAATCTAAGTGTGGTGGCTCATCCTTCTAATCCCTTCACTTGGATGCTGAGGCAGGGGGATCACTGAAAGTTCAAAGCCAGCCTGGGCTACAGGGTGAGATGGAGACTTTCTGTCTTCTTTGCTCAGTAACTCCTATGTTCTTTGTCACCTGAAGTCACCCTGTATCCCAGGACATGCATCTCACCTTGGGAAGGCGTCATTAGTAGCATGTACCCAGCTCCTTGATTCCTTATTCCTGTTCCGGTCTCCAGTTTTGTCAGCGGTGTGAGTGAGTTGTAAATACTCCCTGGTTGCCACTGGTGACATGCCCACCCACCTCAGAGGGAAGTACAGATGCCTGCTACTCTATGTGTTTTGGGGGACCCTATTCTATTCCAACTGTCAGCCAGCCCAGCAGCACCCGCTTGCCTCCAGGATCATGTGGGAGACCAGCGTGAGTGACTTGGCCTCCAGGAACCTGCTGGGTCAGCTTTGAACCATTTGAGCCCCTGCCCAGCTGCTGGGTCTGGTGGCCGCGGCTTTCCAAGGTCTTCCCGGAACCTCTGCCTCTTGGCTTCCCTTGAGCTGCAGGTCTTTAGGGCAGGGAAGTCCCTCTGTCGCCTTCACAGATGGATCTGAGAACCTCTGGGGGGAGGAGCATGCTTTGATCTTCCCAGGTTCTGCTTTCTGGGCAGCAGAGCATCTGGCAATGAGAGAGAGGGAGAGGGGCTTCCGAATCAATTGCTTTGAAAGGCTCCATCTGAGGTTGGTTTAGATTATGGCATGACGTAACCCCACGAACCATTCCAACAAGGTGCCAAGGGACGCTTGTGTTTCTCGAACCCCAACAAGCGATAGAGACAAAGAAGCAAACACTTGGTGCTAACTCTGTACTGGGTCCTGGTCTGATGGTCTCTTCAACCTCACGACTGAACAAGAGTCTAAGGTGGTGGGGCCGAGATCATAGACCAGAAACAAAGAGCCGGCTGGGCTTGTGGGTTGCTCTTGGTGGGAAGGACGCCTAATTAAACACCCAGAAACAGCTCTGGCGTATCTAAACAGCACCTCTGACAGCTTTCTTGACCTGGGCGAACCACCCCATGCTCTTAGCAACAAAGTTTCCTTCATCTTAAGGGAGCACATCCTGGCTCACAGAGGCCTCGCGAAAAGACTGACAAAAGAGAGAGGCAGGGAAAGGTCAGAGACTGCGGAAGTAGCCTTTGGCCAAGGACTGCCGTGTGGGGAGTTGGCAGGGACCGGAGAGCAATAGCCCAATCAGGAAGCACCTTGGGCCTTGAGAGAGGCAACCAGATATCAGGAATGCCCTGCCCAGGCACTTTCTGAACTTTGCAGTCCGTTTAAGGCTGTTCTTGAAGGCCCAAGACGCCAGGAGGAAGCCAAGAACTGATGTCCCACCAAGGGCATTAACTGGAAAGTACAGCCATAAGTAAGGTCAGGGTGGCTGATGAGCTCCCTGGATTGAGGGCACACAGTGACCCCCCCAGACTTCATGCACAGAAAGAGCTGCTCATGCAGGCACCTGGGACAGCCCCCAGCCAGGCCCGTTCCCTTGGGTGATGTCACATTCCTCTTCCCACAGACAGACCCCACTCTACCCAGGTAGAATGGTGGTTTTCCTTTGTTTTGCTCTTTAATGTTTTTGGAGACAGGGTCTCAGGTAGCTCAAGCTGGCCTCAAGGTCTCTGTGTTGAGAAGGGTGACTGTAGACTATTAATCCTCCTGCCTCCACCTCCAGAGTGCTGGCATCTCAGACCATACCTGGTTAATGTGGTACTAGGCACTGAACCCGTCTTCATGTGTAGTGGGTAAACACGAACCCAGTGAGCTGCACCCCCACCTTCTCCCCGGACTTTTGACGCCCCTGCCTGGGGTGGGGCAGAGTGAGCTAATGGTAGAAATTTAAGCTACAAGGGAGGGTACAGGCTCTGGGGTATGGGCTCTGGGGTACGGAAACTGCTGTTATCCATTTATTTTTATTTTGGCCTCTAGGTTTGCCCAGCTTCCAAGCTGTGGAAAATTCAGGCTCAAAACAGAGCTGGCTTACAAGTGACTCACCAGAGTCCTGAGAACCAGTCTATTTGACAGATGGGGAAACTGAGGCCCAGAAAGGTGACACTCCACTATCCCAGTCCCAGGGCCAAAAGCAGAGAGGCAGGATGGAGCTCCACCAGGAGTGACCCCAGTCGGTGCCAAACAGACCCAGAACCTTCGTGGTGAAGGTGCCCCCATGGGTAAACAGACACCGGATCTGGACTGGCAGCGGTGTTGAGTGTCTGGTTCGTCAGATGCCGGGCTCCGGGCTTTCACCTTTTTGAATCAAACAGCAGCGGGGAACTAAAGTCAGTCATGGCATTCCATCCAGACGGAGCCTGGTCCTGATAGCAGCAGGCATGTTTGACCCAGGCTGGCAGGAAAGCCGGGAGAGCCTGGCTCTCACACCTTACCAGGGATGCAGGAGGTAATTAAGGGGGCTCCTGGGGTGGGGAAAGTAAACACAGGCAGGTCCCCTCTGTGAAGCGGCTTGCTTAATAACGCCAATAAGAACTTGAAAGCAGGACCCTGCCTCGGAGAATTGGTCACACCGATCTCATCTAAACCTAGACGCTTCAAGGACCAGTGCCAGCATCCTCCCTCCCGCCAGTGAGGATCCTGAACGGGACTAGGTACCCGTCCTAGGCTTTCTGAAGCAGAACTCAGGTTGATGGGCTTGGTGGGTCCTTTAAAAAATGATAAGTGTGGGGGAGGGAGCATGCTATACTGTGGGCGTGGAAGTCTGAGAGAAATTCTCTCCTTCCACTGACTAGGTCAGGTCTCAGGCTTAGCAGCAAGCTCTTCCAGTCTCTGAGCCGTTCTGGCTGCCCACGTGGGTTCTGTCTTGTTCTGAGAGTCTCTTGCTCCCTAGCTCCAGGCGGGGGGTGGGGGGGNGGGGGGGAGGGGAGGGTTTCCAGGACCTCTAACTAGTTTTGTGTTTATTCGTGTATCCCTCTTCTCCCTAAGGCTTGATTGACTCCGCTCACTGAGCTGCCTCCCTCTTCCCGGACTCTGGCGGGCGGACCTGTTTGACCCCAAGACCCCAAGAAAAGGTTTGCAAGATAAATCAGAAAGTCTCCTGAGGCACCTCGTGGAGTAAATACCCAGATCTGCCCCTCCCTCCCTTTGTCCCTCCCTCTGTCCTTCTTGTCTCTCTTTCTAAGGGAAACGGTGTTCTGTCCCAAGATGTTCCCAAGTCGAGCGACCAAAACTCAAGTCAGAGCCTTACTGCCCCAGCTTCGGGTGCCGCTAACCTCAGACAAGGGGTGCCAAGCAGCCCCTGCCCCGTAGGTTCACCCCACGCCTGAGGTTGACCTAAGGGGCTGCCGTCCAGTAAATCCCATCTACGTGAGCTGACTGTGAGCACCACACCGTCCCTGACACAGCCCTAGAGCTCCTTGTTCTACCACCAGTCCCTGGACCGGGGATCCTGCCTCTGCCACCCTTGTCCCTAAGCCTTCCTCAGTGTCCAAACACAGGCTTGTCCCTGACTCACAGGGTCTGGACGCCTAGCTGGGTGAGCAGTGTTGTAAGCTCTGCCCGTAATGAACCCCACTTCTCTCCCCTCCCCAATGACTTCTCCTAGCAGTCCCCGCCCCTGCTGCCTGCGCCCCCCCCCCCAAACTCCAGCTGAGAGTCTTCTTTCTGAATCCCTAGCCAGTGAAGTCAGGTCCTTCTGAAGAAGGGGTGGCCTCCAGGGTGGCCAAATCCATGATGTCCCCAAAGGCCTGCAGGGGCTGTTCTCATGGTGGATGTCGCCACGGGGCTGTGAGGACTTGAGTTTTGTTTATGTCCTGGAGCCTCTCACATGGAGGGCTAGTCTGGGGAAGCTGTGCGCCTGAGAGAGGCCACAGATTCCATAATGACTGAAACGGTCCTTCCCAAGAGACACAGTGACCAGGGTTCTCAGGAAGACTTCTGTTCAGCTGCTGTCCCCAGCAGCATCAGTAGGGGAGCGGGAAGAGGGAAGGCACAGAGGGCCACAGGAAGAAGCGGGTCACCAGACCACTGAGTAGTGGGCCATGGGCACAGCATGCTGGGAAGCAAGGAGCCATGCCACAGCCACTGCTCAGAAAGAAGATGCCTGTGTGTGTGTGTTGTGAATGTGTGAGAGTATGTGTATATGTGTATAAATGTGTATGTATGTGTAAGTGTGTTATGTGTGTAAGAATGTATGTGAGAGTGTGTGTGTGCGAGAGTGTATATATGTGTGATTGTGTATATGTGTGTGAGAGTATATGTGTCTATGTAGGTATGTATGTGTGCATGTGTGTGTATGTATGCATGTGAGTGTATGTGTGTGAATTGTGATTGTGTATATATGTCTGTGAAAGTGTATGTATGTGTGAGTGTGTGTATATGTATGACTGTTGTGTGAGAGTGTGTGTGGATATGTGTTGTAAGAGTGTGTATCTGTGGGTGAGTGTGTGAGAGTGTATGTGTATTTGTTGTGAATGTGTGAGAGTATGTGTCTATGTGTGCGTGTGTGTGTAAGTGAGAGTGTGTGTGTATGTGAAAATGTGTATGTGTGTGAGAGTATGTGTGTGTGTGTATGTGTGTGAGAGTGTGTCTCTGTGTGTGAGTGTGTGTCTGTGTGTGAGTATGTGTCAGTGTGTGCATGTGTGTGAGTGTGTATGAGAGTGTGAGAGTGTGTGAACATTCAGGCTTTTCTTCTTGGCCACCCAGCTCTGAGAGCGTTAGAAAGATTAGTGAGTTGCTGTGTACCTGCAAGGGAGGCCAATATGGGGACACTGAGCAGTGTGGGGGGACCGCAGACAGGCTCCCCCAGGATCCTGGAGTGTTTGTAGCCTTGCAGCCCAGGGCTGGCTTCCCCAGATGCATGCATGCATGTTCACTCACACACACACACACACACACACACACACACATGCTGAGTCTCTGTATTCTTACCCAGCAGAGTGCCAGGGCAAAGTCACTGCCCTCCGCTGCTCTCAAAGCTCAGGATGTAACTGGAAGGCAGGAGCATGCCGGGAAAAGCTGGACAGCAGAAAAGTGAGGGATGACTGTGTGTAAAGGACTTGCCAAACCCCCAGGACAGGACTTGCCTGGGGGTTTGGAGAGAGACAGAGAGAATCTGAAAGTGAAACAGAATGGTGTCGTGGGCTTAGAGAGGATGCTAGAAAATGCCTACAAGCCCTGTGTCACACACGGGAGCCACCCCTTTCATTAGGGCAGGGTCGGGGGAGTGGGATCTGTGGATGCATGCACAGGTGAATGCCATGCCACTGGATGCTGCTTAGATTGCATGCAAGTCTGCTGTCACTTCCAATGTCCCCCGTGGGCACTGAGTTTTCCTGTGTCCTCAAACAGCCACGGATCCCACAGTCACTTCTTTTCTCTTGCAGGGGGCAAGGTGTGAGCCCAGGATGCGTTCCTACTTGGTAACGGTCCTCACCTACTGCACAAGGCGTCAGCTGCCTGTCAGAAAGAGGTTTCAGTCTCCTGAGTTCTTAGATTCTTCAACAGACTTCCTAATTTCTCCCTCGCCTCATCCCTGCCCTCCAGCAAGCCTCACTGAGTTCAATCAATTACAAGTGAAGCTCAGAGCATCAGTCTGTCTGAAGGAAAGCTGTCCTTTGACACACAACTGTTATTCTTCAGGGGACAGTTTAACTGTGACCACAGGAGAGCCCTCAGCTGGTGGCAACCGTCCGCAACAGTTCAGGGAGTGAAATGTGTGGACATGGAACTGCTGAGGGGAAGGGACAACGACCTATAACCACCCCCACCAACCTCTCAGCTTTTGAGAACGATGCACAGTGCAGGCACTGTTGTACAGGGTACATCTGGGGTCCCCAGTAAATCCTGCCTGTGACTACCCATGAGGAAAGACAAGGAGGGACAGGCTTTACAATGTCCCTGCTATTTATTTATTGGTGTACTTTTTAATGTGAGAGTGTGTTCCCTTCCCCATGAGAAACTGGAGTCACAGTCAAATGAGTTCATCTCTTTGCAGCATACACTTGGATGGCTTGCAAGTTTTCTCGGTAAAGCCCCCCTCTGAAAGGACAGTGGGACAGCCAGGGTGGAAAGGGAATGCAGGGAGGAGCCCCGCGGCTCAGAGACAATGTTCTGTGGTGAGTGAGAGGGCACCAGTGTCTGTCTGGTTTGAGTGCTTTAAGACAGGGCTTACCTCTGTGTGTGTGTGCGCGCGCGCGCGTGTGCGCGTGCGCGTGTGCGTGTGTGTGTGTGTGTGTGTGTGTGTGTGTGTGTGTGTGTGTGTGTGTGTGTGAATTGAGCAATAATTCTGCACAGAGAGCCGCTGGCTCCTGCTCATCTCCATATCCCAGTGCAGGCTCGAAGGTCTAAGGAGGTGTCGCCAGAAAGGGCTGCCCCTGCTCAACCTGCAGGAACCAGAAGCTTCCTTAGCCAGCTAAGGGGGCTTAGCCACAATGGCTCCTTTTGTGGTTGGAAAGGCAGAGAGATGAAAGGATGACGCTGCTTCCCACAGACAGCACACCTAACTGCTTCCTGAGCGCTCTCTCCGCCCCCCTCCCTTCCCCCAACCTCCAGCTCACTGGCTCTCACTCTCCCTGTCTCTGCACTGCTCCGCCTCAAATGCAAAGCTAATAAGGAGCCAGACCTGGTGGTACACACACCTATGATTTCAACACTCAAACGCCGAGGCGAGAGGATCACCACGGGTTCAAGAAAAAAAAACAACCGCACACGGTTGGATCAGTGCTGGTAAACGTGAATGGCCGCGTGATCCGTGGGGGAAAATACAAGCGGGAGCTGGTCGTGAAGGGCAGGAAGTAAAACAGGGCAATGCCACAAGGCCACTGCCAGCCCGCCGACCGCTGGTGCTCTTCCTCCACCATACCCAAAGAAGCTTCTCCACCCCCCAAGGTTCTGAGAGTCTCTGGAGGCTCGTAGAGACATTCACTTCTGCACTGGGCATGGCAGATGGACAGGGAGTGCCCCCTGGACACATTTGCCAAACCCTCCAAACGCCCCCTTCTCTTCCTTCAGCCACATGCAGGTGTGCACGTTGCTGCCGACGCCTCTCTTTGCCCGCACGTGTGTTTGTATGCTCGGTCATGCATGTCCAGCCAGGGCCCTGTGCAAATCTTCATGGTACCAATTAGGGGCATGAGCCATACCACAGCCAGGTCATTGAGTGTGTGTGAGCTGGGAGGGAGGCCTGAGGCCCACAGCTCGGGGCTGGCGTTGAGGGAGTCAGAAAGGTGTGGAGCCTCGTGCAGTGCAGCCTGGCCACCGGAGCTGCATGGGCATCCTTCCTCTGCAGGGCCTGCTCCTTCATCCTGCATCCCTTCCCCCTCCTCCTCCTCCCTCTTCTCCCCTCCTTCCTCCTGAGGAGGTCCAGCTGGAAGGAGACAGGGCTCGGAGTTCAGCCGGTGCAGACAGGACTAAAGTAAACATGCCGGCCATTGCAGCAGCGAGCGGCCTCTGGACAGATGATGGTTGCTGGGCTGGTGAGGACCACACACACACGAAGCTCCATGGACCACACAGGCGCCTGCCTGCCTGCCTGCCTGCCTGCCTGCCTGAGCCACACGCTTGCACGCAGAGGCATACATGGGATGCCTTCACATCATCCATGGAGTCCCACAGTCCCACAGATGCTGGGAGACACACTTCCCAAGTACCCTGCGATTTCCAAACTCTTCAGAGGAAAAGAGGGTCAACAGCAAGTCATGGGTCCTGGGGGCGCCAGGGTGGGTGTTCTTTCACCTCTTGGGGCCTCAGTTTCCCTCTTTGGGCTAGCTAGCTCTGCAGGGTAGGTGGCTGATGCTTTCTGGGTTTTATTGTTCATCCGTGGATCCGTCTCGCTGTATCCCACCTAGCACGTGTGGTTTGCAACCCCGGAGGCTTGGAGTGTGGGGTGCCAGGACTCAATGGGCACATTAGGGCTTTGCAGAGCCTGATCACTCTAGGGCAAGTGTATTGATCTCTCTGCGCCTTGGCTTCAGCCTTGCTTCTTGTAAGAAGGGTAACCGGCCACCTGACCCAGAGTCATGTTCAGGTGGCAGTGACCCTGTGCCAGCTCCCTGTGCACAGCCTCTAAGATCCAGGAAGCAGCGGCTCATCTGAGGGGAGCCATGTTGATCACTAAAAGGAAGGCTCTGCCGGGGGCTGGTCAGCAGCTCCGGGTGCTCTCCCTCTCACTAGCCTCCCTCTCGCTACTATTGCATCCACTGGCGAGTGGACAGGCAGGTGGGCATCTATCCATCCTTGCTTCCTCTCTCTACACTCCCCAAATAGCCATGTCTCCCAATGGAGAAAGCAGCCACACGAAGCCCTCACGAACCAAGGTGGACTGGCTGTGGTCCTGGTCCTGGCTGGAGACCCACCTTAGGATGAAGCCCAGCCGCCCACGGAGGGACACAAGGCAGACTCCTCCCAGTATCACCCGAGTGGCTGCAGGCTGCCTGTGACCACTGTGGGCTGTTCCCAGGGGCCAGCACACTGACGCAGACCAGACCACTCCCCACCATGGCCTTTGTTCACCAGGGACTGATCTGTCAGTGGCCTCTTTACAGCCTCCTGCCCTGCAAAAGTGCAGATTAGAGGTGAGCAATGACCACAGACAGCAGGCGCTGTCCCGGAGGTCTCGGATTCCATCACTGTCCTCACTGTCCCAGCATGCTTCACCGTTGAGGCGGCCACCATCAGAGCATGAGGCCACGTCAGTGAGAAGCCTCTCTGTGGGGAGAGAAAGGCAGCCACAGTAAAGAATCTACTGAGCTCCTCAGAGAATGGGAACTTGGAGACCCAGGGACTTGGGGACCACTCCGCAGGGTGACTGGCGAGAGAGGCAAATCTCAGGATCCTGTGAGAACCTGTCCCTCTGTGGCACCCATGTGTTCCTTACAGCCCCCATCTCACACTCCTTCCTCAGTGTCCTCCTCGGGTCACTGAGTGATGGACAGAGTTAATGCCTCGAGCTGTTCAGTGTCCAATGTGGCCACAAGGTAGGGCACATCAAATCTTGGGGGCCCAGCTGCCTGAGGGGTCCTGAAGGATTTTATACAGACCCTTGGCCACAAAGGTTGGCACAGAGTCTCAGTGGATAGACCATGTTGATGCAGGGCTCTCTCAGGACTCAGGGAAGACCCCGACCCCATTTTTTCTCTTGCTGCAAACAGTGTTGCCATGGCTCAGAGTGTCACAGTGAAAGAAACAGAGGAAGTGACGTGACAGAATGGAAGAGACATTCTGTCATGCTCTTAGGAACCACTTGACTTCCACTGTCTCCTCTCTGGCTGCACCATCACCCCAGATCTGAATGAACTCATCCACTCATGGGGACTGCAGGGGAAGAAAGTGACTGAGCAGAGGAAGTTTCCTGTCAGGAACACCCCAGATGAGCCCCAGATACCTCGGAAACTGGCTTCCAGCCTTCCCCTTTCTTCTCTTGCTTCCTGCCCTGATGACCCTCTCATTCAAGCCATTAGTGCACTCTGCAGAGGTGCTGGGATTCCTCAGAATGGTCGGTGATCAGGAAAGTACCCTGTTCAGGCCCGAGCACCATCACTGTGTAAAG
>NC_034609.1:44131654-44165747 GCF_900095145.1 Mus pahari
TCCTCTTCTTCCTCCTCCTCTCCCTCCTCCTCTTTCTCATCCTTTTCCTCCTCTTCCTCCTTATCTTCCTCTTCTTCCTTCTCCTCCCCTTCTTCTTCCTCCTGCTCTTCCTCCTCTGCTTCCTCCTCCTTCCTGTTGCAGACCACATAGTACAGAATTGCACAGTAGCACTTGGTACGCTGAGTTCAAACCCCAGCTCTCCCGCTTGTTTACTGTGTAACCTTGGGCAAGTTACTTAACCTCTCTGTGAGTCTCTGAATTGGAGGCCATGAAGATAAAGGTCATGAAGGACACCCTGTCCCGAGGTTGGCTGTCTATCACTAGCTGGCCTTGCAGACCTAGACCTAGGATTTAAAATCAAAGTACTTTTTGCTCAATCTACGATGAGGCAGGAAAAAAAAAAAAGAAAAGAAAAGAAAAGAAAAGAAAAGAAAAGAAAAGAAAAGAAAAGAAAAGAAAAGAAAAGAAAAGGTAACTAAAGGAGTGAACTAGAGGCTTCTGTCCCAGAGTGCCTGACTGCGGGCCGTCTGATTTCTCACTTCTCACAGTGGCTGCCACCAGGGGCACCCTCAAGGAAATGTCTCTTCGTGTGCTCTCAGTTTAAGGTCATTTGTGGAGACTGGAGCAGAAAGATTTGCTGTGAGTTCAAGGCTATCCTGAGCTACAAAGTCCCTGTCTCAAAAGAAGTCGTCCTATAAATAAAAGTCAACGAATAAATACGGAATTTAAAATATGCACAAATAACATCCCATCAAGGTAATGGTGAAAGAAAACCCATTCAAACCTGTCATAAATTGGGCTGTGAGACACTTTGGCTGCAAAGAGACTGTTTTGAATCCTGGGCCATGAAATGTCCTGCGTTGACCACTTGGGAGCACAGGCTTAGGGAAGGCACCGTATGTGTCTTGGGCAGAACCCCCGTTGGTTGTCAAGACAGCCCAAGGTCATGGTAGTCACTCGAGCTGTGCACTGCACCCACTGTTCCTTCTGCCTTTTCTCCTGGAGACGTAGGGCAGGTCGCCTGCACTCTGTGGGTCACAAAGGGGACCTGCGTTGTGTGGCTTTGCAGCTATGCCCGCCCTGCATTCTTTGTTAACCTTCCTGACTGCATTAGCATTTAGGATATCAAAAAAGATCAGTGGAGAACAGAGAATATGTGTGGATGGATGGAACAAAAGGGGGGAGGGAACTTCGTGGTAAGGTCTTTTGATGAGGCTTTTAAAAAATCCGTTTTTCCCTCATTTTCATGTATGTATCATTAATATGTGTGCGCAGATGCTTAAATATGTAGGCACAGCCTGGTGTGGTGGCTCACCAGTGATCCTAATCTGGAGGCTGGGAGATAAAGGTTTCTGACCTGGATCTTGGCATGGAGATCTTGGGGCATAGTGGTTATGAATTCCAGAAGATTAAGATAGGGAGATCTCTGAGTTCAAGGTCATCTAGGATTAAAGGCATAGTGGCACACACCTTTAATCTGGGAAGAAATTTAATTAATTAATTAATTAATTAATTAACAGCCTTCTCCTGGAGACCTACATAAGGTCTTCATTGGAAGAAGGAATATTTACTCTCTCTCTTCTTTGCCTGCTTGCCTTAAGGGACTAAGAAACTGCTAGATCCTTGGATTTGCATTCACAGCTGCTACTGACCACTGTTGGGAAGTTGGACTACAGACTGTAAGTCATCAACAAATTCCCTTACTATATAGAGACTACCCATAAGCTCTGTGACTCTAGAGAACCCTGATTAATACAGGTCCACATACTGGGGAAGGCCAGGTTCCCGTGGTGTGTCCAGAAAGGCATGTTTTTGACTATCCACCAGGCATCGGCTTGGCTTCCTGTTTACTGCTGAGGGAATCTGGGGACTGTGGAGTCTGCGGCCAGTGCTGCAGCCGAAACCAGCACCTAGAGGTTATCACCCTATCAAGCCAGATAGGCCACTGGCCCTGTGATCCATCAGCTGTCCTCTGAGGTCACTGGGAGCTCTGAGCCCCCGGAGGTCATCTTGTTGCAGGCCAGGCCTGGCAGGCAGCAGAGCCTAGATATCAGTTGTCTTTGCTCTGAATTAGAGTATTTGGAGATCTTTGGGAAAAAAAAAAAAACTAACAAGATTCCTTGTAAAAGTTCTTCAAGTGCTGGGCATGGTTTCAGGAGACTGAAACAGGAGGATCACCATAAGTTTGGGGCCAGCCTGGCTTCAGAGTGAGACACTGTCTTAAAATAATTCCTTCAAATCATCAAAGTTTGAAGGAAAACGCAGCAGTCGCCAAAGCCAGACTTGCCCAGGCAAATGTTGGGGAGCACTGGATCTCCCTTCTTTAGTTTTCAAAGCTGAGGCATCGGTCCCTGTACACTGCTGACTCTCCTCAACAGCATCCAGGAGAAAAGATGAAGGCTGTTTAGGAACACTGTGTATCAACCCACTATGCAGTTTAGACTTCTGGCAGGTCGTCTCCATGAGCAGAGATGGCCCCACAGGGAAGCTCTGTGGTACAGGAGTCTCCGTATTTCCTTGGTAAAATCGGGACAGCCAGGGCACGGGCACGCATGTGTGGCCAGCACTGTGCTGAGCAAACTGTTGGCTGACACAAGTGCCATTGTGTCCCAGATGTGCCACCGTCTCAGCACCTAGCCCTGTCAACATGCTAACAACTCAGTTCTTTTTACTGGGATTCTGTGGCAGGGAAAAGGTGCAGCCTGTTCTGTTCTTGGTCTCTGAAGAGTCCCTTGTACATCAGCATCAGGGATCTGTGTGCTGTGAACTAGAGCAGCAGATGAAGGTTAGATCTTCCAGCAGTGAAGGTCTTCAGTGGTCGGCAAACCCAATCCCAGGCTGACTCTCCATGATTCTACCGGCCCATCTGTCCATCCATCATCTACCCATCCACTCATCCATCCATCCATCCATCCATCCATCCACCCACCCACCTACCCACCCATCCATCATCCATCCATTCACCCCATCCATCCACCCACCCATCCAGTCATCCACTACATCTACCTACCCACCCATTCATTCATCCATTCATCCATCCATTCACCCACTCACTCATCCATCCATTCATCCACGCATCTATCTATCCAGTTATTCATATACCCATAATTTACCCACCCAGCCAGCCATCCACATACCATCTACCCATCTCTCCAGCCAACAATCCATCCATCAGTCTATCCATCTACTATACATTCAACCATCCATTTATCTAGCTATCCATCCAGCTATCCATCTACTTATCCATCCAGCTATCCAGCTATCCATCCATCCATCCATCCATGCATCCATCCATCCACTATCCATCCATCCACCCATCCATCTACCATCCATCCATCTACCATCTATCCATCCACCATCCATCCATCCATCCATCCATCCATCCATCCATCCATCCATCCATCCACAACCCACCATCCATTATCCAACCATATACCCATCACTCACCCACCCATCTCCCCATCCCTTTGCTCACCAATCCATCATTAGACACTGAATAAGCTCAACTGTCTCTCCAGAGGGATGGCCATGCATGTCTATGAACACCTGGCATAGGGTGTTCACCGTAGCTCTTCTCTCCCTACATCCCCAGCTCAAATTCATTGACCCTTCCAAGGGAAAGCATGTCATTAGCTTATCCTGGGCTTAGTGTTGTGCTCAGCTCTCCAGGGCACTATCACCAGCTGCCCTCTGTGTCTAAAGCAAGTGCCTCCTTCCGCCACATTCCCCATCATGTCAGAGAGGTGGCCCAGGGCCACATGGCAATACAGAAGTACACAGTCACAGGCACAGAGAGACCGCCCAGGGTCACACAGCTATACAGAAATAGGGCAAATAATTGAGAAGTAGCACCCCCAACACACACACACACACACACACACACACACACACACTAACTTTTCTACTTCAAAGGCTCTGGGGGAAGCTTCGCTTTCTAAAGAGAAAACAAACACTTTTTCAGGCCCTGGTCTCTGAACAACATCTTGCTGACTCAGACCTGGCTCTAGCTGTCCAAGGAGACAGAGCTGCCACTGGGTACCAGTGAGCAGCTTGGCTTTGCTCGTAATCTCAGGGGCTGCAAAGTAAAAGAGCATCTCAAGGACATCCCAAGGGACTTGGGGTGGCACCTGTCCATCTGTTCATGGAAGAAGAGAAAACTCCGTCAACACAGATGCCAAGTTAGCTCCAAGTTCCCGCCTCCATTTTCATTACCAGGAGCCAATTCCAACGGGGGGGTGGGGGGTGGCTCAATTTTCCAGGTACAGAAGTGCCTTTAAGAAAGCAAGAGGCGTAGCTGGCCGTGATCCCCAACTTATCCTCCTTGACCCTTCCTTCTGTTCATCTGCCTCCCTACTTCCCAGATGCCTACATAAACCTCGGTGCTGCTCTTTAGAATTTCTTTCTCTGGGTGCCCGAGTCTCAGGACCCTGAGGGGAAGGCCCTCTCATTAGGCAGCCGCACTATAAAGTGAATTAGCCCAACAGTCAGTCCCACCGGGGACATGCGTATTTTTAGAAGGAGGCTGTTCCTCATGAGCTGGATGCCTGTGTTTTGGACAGGAGAGCTCTTAGTCTCACCAAGGTCTGTCTTCACGATTTATGTCACCCTCCCTCTCAGGGGCACTTGAACCCTTCCAGGCACGGAAGCAACAGGCTCAGCTGCGAGATGCTTAGACCCGGAGGAAGATGGCCGCAATAGACTCTTTTTTTCACTTTGCTTCAGAACGAGGGGCTCAGAGTTTAACTGAGAGAAAGCTAGGAGCGAAACTGATAAGCACCCAGAGATGCTTTTGAATGTGTACAGCCCGGTGGTCCCCGTCTTTGAGCTGCCAATCACGAGGGGAAAGAAGGTGGGGTGGGTTGGCTCTGCTTCCTCTGAGGCGAGCACCTTGGCTGGAAACTCTAAGTTCCCACTCTAAATTTAAAAGCTCACGTCCCAAGACCCTTGAGCAGAGGTTACTCAAGGCTCGTTTCGGGTTCAGGCGGAAAGCGGCGACTTTATTTGGCAAGGAAACGCCTTGCAAGAGGCTCCTCTGGCCAGCGATGTGGAGGAAAGCCGTGACTCAGTGCGTTCCTCTCTGGCATTTACAGCCCTGAAAAATGATTGCAGCTTCCTCCGGGCCTCCGGAGCCAGAGCCTGAAGAAGTGACCTTTAAGACAAGTTTGTTTACCCCATGTTGGAGCAAGGGCTCTCGCGTGAGCTCTGGGGTTCCTTGCCTGTTCCTCCTGATCCCAGCTGACCCTCTGCAGCCCAGCCCAAAGGGAGGAGTGGGCAGCCAGGGACTGCTCTGCCAAGGAAAGGAACTTCTCCTGGGGTTGTCATGTGAGGCTGGTCTGAGGTGACACCCCTGGGAATACCCCCCCTTGGCCAACCTTGACCTCTGGTTCTTCAGACAAAGCCAGAAATGCCACCATGGCCTCCCTGCCTTTCCGGGCCTCACCATGAACTTGGAATGATTTGAACCTCAGTTCCATAGAGTTTTACACCGAGTTCCAGAGGAGAGAAGGAAGAGCCTGCCACTAAGAAGAGCATTCAGGCCCCGGAGCCAGCATCTTCCACTTGGTGTTCAACACCAAGTAAACCAACCCAGACAGGAAATGATTGAATTAGGCTCACTGCCTTCCCCCCCCCCCACCAGAGCAAGGATAAAGCTTGAAGCCTTGGATTTCATTGCTTGTTTGTTTATTTATTATTTATCTATTTATTTACTGACTGGGTTTTAAATAGTCCAGGTTGGTCTCAAACTCTCCGTGTCACCAAGATAACCTTGAACTTCTGATCCTCCTGCCTCCACCTCCCAAGTGCTGGTGTCACAGAGCTGTGCCATTACACCAGGTTTAGGTGGTGCTGGGGACGGGACCCAGGGACTGCATGGTTGCAAGGCTGTGTTCTGCTTACTAAGCCTAGGACTTACATCTGCTAAAAGAGTCAGTCCCCTCCCCGGCCTTGCTTCCTCCTGAGACCTTGTTCTCCTGTCCTTACTTAGTTTCAGGGACACACACACACACACCCCTCTGGAGACCTTGTTCTCCTGTAGTTACTTAATTTCAGGGAAGGACACACACATACAATATTGTTACTTTGGGGGAAAGGTAGGAAAGTAGAAAAGGAAAATACAAGCGAGAGAGGTCTTACCTGCTCACATAACCGACTGTTTCCCTCAGGCCATTCTTAATGTGCAGTGTGTGTGCGTGTGACTGTGTTGGTGTGTGTATACACGTGTATGTGAGCATGTGTGTATGTGTGAGCAGAGCATTTTTTATAAGGCTGAGGAGCCAGGAGTCTCACGACCTTCCCACACACAGACAGCCCACAGATCCTTTCTCAGCCACCGTCAGTTCTTTTTAAATTAAGCCTTGTGCCAGTGGCGGCTGCCGGCAGCGGCGGCGGCAATGCCAGTGTATGTATGCCTGTGCTTTGAGTTATTTTTCTGTTCCCCTGTGAGAAAAACCGTGTTAGAGTGTGCGAGCTTCCTTTCCTGGTGGGGGGAAAAAAAGGAAAGAGAGAGAGAAAAAAGTACCGTAGTTTCCTGAAATTAAGTTTTAAAAATTAGACTTTTTTTTTTTTTTTTTTTTTTTTTTTTTTGGTGAGCCAAGTGCCTACTTCCTGACAGATTCCAAATCCTGACCCTGTGCTGGCTGGCGGGAGGAAAGGGGATGTGGAGACCCTGGCTTGGGACAGGCGGTGGTTATCCTCTCTCCTCCCCTTCAAGGATGTGCAGCTCAGCTCAGGGCTCTGCAGCCCCCTGGGGATCCCAACCCTTGGGCTTCATTGATAAGGAAGGGCTCCTGCTACCCAGGGCCAACCCCTCCCCGCATCCCTCAGCCTGTAGCTCTAGTAAGAAAAACCATAAAACATCCAGTTTCATTTTGACAGCTGATGTCTACCAGGGAGGTTTGTTCTGTCCAAAGTTCTTCCTGGAATCTGATTTCGAGCCTGTCACAGATGGAGGGTGACCAGAAAAATTCAGGTGACATGCAGTCTGGTGTGCAGGTACTAGGGTTAGCATGCAGCTAACACACAGCTAGGATGATGCAGTCAGCGAGCAGCTGTTATAGTGAGAGCCTTCCTTGAGGAACACTGCACTGGGACCGGAGCACAGACACGCGTTTATTCTGTGTGACTTCATGTGACCGGAAAGAGTCGACTGATCTAGCAAAGATCCCATTTCTCCTCCCACCTTAAACGGGCCAGGGCAGGAGTTCTGCTCTGAAGTTCTGGAGTGTTTATCCCAGCACCAGTGCTTCAGCTCGGCGGGCAGCAGGCAGCTGGGCCCATTGGTATTCAGTAAGAAAGCCACCAAACTTGAAGATGCCTGTGTCCTCACCTGCAGGATGAAGGAGAACAGGGCGTGGCATGTGGGGCATCTACCCTTGAGCCAAGGTGGTTCAGTGTTGTTAGTTAAAACCCTGCATGGCAGCAGACCTTTGAATGAACAGTCCTGGCCTGAGCTTCCATCCTATAAAATGAGTTGTGACTGGTTCATGCAGCCAGCAAGTATGGGGCCAGTTTCATGGTACATAGGATTGATTAAAGAACAATAAAGAGAGTCTGGGGACATGGTTCGGTTAGTGAAGTTCTTACCTGGCAAGCACAAGGACCCAAGTTCAAACAAGTGAGGCTGTATTCCAGAAAACAGGGTTTGGTACACGTGCTTGAGACCCCCAGTGCAGTGGAGGCGGGTCCCCAAGGTACCCTGGCCATCACGCTGTGAGTTCCAGGCCAGCAAAGTAAACGGCTTCTGCGGAGCGACACCCCAGGTTGTCTTCTGGACACCACAGGAATGCACACGTATGCACATACGTTCATGTACATCACCAGGACGGGCAGCTTAGGGAGCAGATAACTCCGTGACCATAAGCTGTGTGGCCAGTGCCTCAGATTCCCCTCTGTTAAATAGGTCATGGCGGTATGTGTCTGTCAGGAGGCCCCTGAGGCTTGGTGCCGGTGCTCACGGAACCTTCTCATCAAGAGGGTAGCCTGTGGCACACGGAGGTGGCTTCTGTGCGTGTGAAGGGCTTTCTGCCCTTGTGAACCATGAGACTGGCAACAAAAAAGATCCCAGTCTGCACAAGTCTCCAGTCTCCAGTAACTGGAAACCCTGGTGTAGAGGGAGAAGACAGAGGGAAGGAGGGAAGGAGGGGGATGGAGGGGGGAGGGAGTTTACAAACCAGCAGGTCACCACCAGCACGATGGGAAAATGTGGGGAAGTTAAGGGAGTCACTTTAAATTAAATATCTTAAGTAGACGCGTGCTCTAAATGTGGCACGACAGCTATGGTGCATTAAGCCAGTGACGCTCCGTAATTAAAAGCGGATTTGTGCAGGCAGCGCTGCTGGGAGGGCCCACCAGCCTCAGGAAGTTTGGTTCTAATAAGCCCAGGGCTCCGTTTGCCCTCTGCTCACTCGGCAATAATAATTTGTTCCCGTAATGAAATAATATCCATTTACCACAGAGGCACAGTACAACCAGCGTCGCCGCAGCCCCGAGTGACCCAGAGCAGGCAGGAGGACTCCGTCTAGGATCTAGAGAGTGGGAGGAGCAGCATCAGCCAGGCTGAGCACAGAGCAACTCAGGGAGCCACTTCTGGAATATTCCAGGAAGGTGAGCACATCCCCCTCTCTCAACTCTGTCTTTCCTCCCTCTCGGTTCCCTTCCTGCTCTTTCTCCTTCATCCTGGCCCTGGCCCCTGGTTCCTTCTCTCCTCCTCCTCCTCCTCCTCCTCCTCCTCCTCCTCTTCTCTCCTCCTCCTGATCCTCTGGACTTCTCTCTCATCCATTTGTCTGTTTCATTCCTTTTACAACAAAGAACAGGAGTCAGAGCCCAGTCCCCAGCCCTCTGTAGCACACTCTCTCGTGCCCACAGGCATGTCAGTTCTCACAGTGGCCCAGCTTCGGCCCTAATGGAGGCTTCATCAAACCCGAGGGAAATCAGAACTGCCCCTCCCCCCAGTGTGGACAGCCCCTCTATCCAAGATGATGGCCCATTCAGATCTCTCTCATCAGGAATTCCTGTGGCTCTTCCTTTCTGTGTCTTGCTTCATCTAGTTGAGCTAGTTGTGCCCCCGTGAACATCCCCCTGCCTCCATTTCCTCTTTGCTTCCTGTCACTGTCTTCAGTGTAGCTCTGTTAAAGGCTCATCAAGGCCACATGGTTTGCTCTCTGGCGACAGGAACCCTAATGCTGAGGAGCCCGTCTCTGAGCTGGCTGCCTGTTCCCCATCTCTCGGTGGCTCTTTCTCTGATTTATGAATATGTGTAAGTTTTCTAACTCACTGGGTGCCCCAAACAATCTAGCAGAATAGAAGGTAGAATCACTGTGCTTGAATGATCTAACCAAACAAGAGCATAGAGAGACAAGTCAGAAGTCAGGCCTCATGCTGAGTGTCTATGGTCAAGTTATTCAGGAGCCTGAAGCAAGAGGGGAAGAGATGCAAGGCCAGCCTGGGCTACAGAGGGCATTCAGGGACAGCCTGGGTTACAGAGGGCATTCAAGGCCAGCCTGGGCTACAGAGGGCATTCAAGGCCAGCCTGTACTACAGGAGACATTCAGGGACAGCCTGGGTTACAGAGGGCATTCAAGGCCAGCCTGGGCTACAGAAGGCATTCAAGGACAGCCTAGGCTACAGGAGGCATTCAAGGCCAGTCTGGGCTACAGGAGGCATTCAAGGACAGCCTGGGCTACAAAAGGCATTCAAGGACAACGTGGGCAAGTTAATGAGACTTGTTTTAAAACTCCAAAGTAGGGAGGTAGGAAAGTGACTCAGTGTGCAGAGCTAGCTACATAAACATGAGGTCCTGAGTTCAGATCCCCAGCATCCAATCAGGAGCCTGCAACCCCAACACTAGGCAGAGCTTTCCAGAAGCAACATCAGAAAGTCTGTCAGCTCCAGGTCCAGTGAGTAACATTGCCTCAAAATAATTAATTAATCAACCGAGGAGAGAGATACAGTGACATCTAACATCAGCATTGCAGAGTGCGTGCAGTGTGTGTGTGTGTGTGTGTGTGTGTGTGTGTGTGTGTGTGTATGTGTGTGTGTGTACATGTTCAAGAGCATTTGAATGGTCATGTGTGCATGAACGTGACATGGGAGGCCAGAGGTCAGTCTCAAGTGCTTTTCCTCAGAGGCCACCCAGCTCGCTTTCTGAGAATAGGCCTTTATTGGCCGTCTTGTTCAGCTAGTCTAGCTGGCCAGCAAATTCAGTAGAAAGGATTATACTTGTGTATTGCCACACCTAGCTTTTTGACACAAGTCTTGGGGATTGAACGCAGGTCCACACGTTCACAAAGCAAGCACTCTGCTGACTGAACCATCTCCACAGCACACAGGTGGACCCTTTTAAAATGTAAAACATGAGATACAGATCTTTGAGCAAGGAGAAAGCTTGCACCCAGTACCCAGTCTATGGTTCTGTGTTCCTTCGTCAGCCCCACACATGGTGAGTGGAGCCCAGGCTTGTTCCCCGAACTCGCCCACATGGGTTGAATTTGCTCGAACAAGCATCAATTTGTTTTCTCGTTCAAAAATGAAAGTGGGGCGGGGAATGTTCTGGAATTCACATGACGGAGACAGAGCTTCCTCGGGCAGCATGGCTGGGTTTGGGATGGGGAGGCAAGCACTTTCAGGCTTTTCCCTGAGGGACGGTGGCATGGAGATCCCCTCAGGAAACGGCGGGCTGCTCCTGCGCCAAGTGGCTGTGCTGGGACATGCAAGCCCCAGAGGAAGAAGTTTGGATCCCTTCTGTTCCATCACCCACCCCATGGGCTCTATGATCCCAGCATGGCAACCACAAGAAGGGGCTGCTCTGTGTGTGTGTGTGTGTGTGTGTGTGTGTGTGTGAATGTGCATACATGTTCAAGTGTGAATGTTTGTGCATATGTGTGTGTATGTGTGTATGAGCATGTGTGTCTGTCTCTGCGTGTGCATGTGTGTGCAAGTGTGTGAGTGTACATGTGTGCAAGCATGTCTGTGTATATGTGTGTATATGTGTGTATGAGCATGTGTGTGTGTGTGTGTGTGTGTGTGTGTGTGTGTGTGTGTGTGTGTGTATGTGTGTGTAGGGCAGAGGTCTCAGGTGTGATGTCATTCCTTGGGTACTGTCCCTTTCTTTTGAGACAGGTTCTCTCATTGCTCTGGAATTCTAAAGTTTGTCAAGTAGTCTAGGCTGGCTGGATCCCCCTGTCTCCTCCTATATGCACTGGGATTACAAGTGTGTGCCACCTTAGCCAGCTCTTTTACATGGAGGTTAAGGATCCAAATCAGGCCCTTGTGCATTTTATACTGAGCAATCTCCTCAGCCCTGTTTAAATCACAGGTGGGTGACTCAGTGGGTGAAGTGCTTGCTACACAGGCATGAGGCCCTGAGATCAATCCCCAGCACCCACAGAAAGCTGGGCATGGCAGCACATGTCTATAACTCAGAACTCAAGGATGAGGCAGAATGGTCCTGTGAGCTTGGTGGCCAGTCTAGCGGAGTCAGTGAGTGACAAGTTCATTTAGAGGATCTGACAAAAATAAGACTGAATGAGTTAAGACACCAGCATCAAATATGGTCCTCCACATGTTACATATCACATGGGCTAGCAGACCCATGGATACACATGCATACACACACATGCACACTCAGATGCATATACAGTTAAACACACACACATACATACACATGCATACACACTCACATAAGCACACACATGTACATGTACACACATGCACATACATGTATGCATACTCACACAATGCACTTACACATGCATGCACACATAGACTCACACACATGCACACTCCTATACATACACACTCACTCATGCACTCACATGTACACTCACACATACATACTCACACACACTCATGTATACTCACACATACATGCACACACAAGCACACACACATGTATACACACACGTACATGTATGCATGCACATTCACACACACATACACACATGTATGCATACACACTTATACATGCATGCATATGTACACTCACACATACATACTCACACATGCACACTCAGAAACATACACACTCACGCATGCATGCACACATACACTCACACATATATACTCCCACACACATCACAGATACACATACATGCACACACATGCATGCACAGGCACTCTCACACACCCACATACACACATGCATGCTCAAACCCTCATGAACATGCACACATGTGAATGAATTAAAGTACAATAAAAAGCAGGGACAAATGGAAGACAGCCTAAGCATGAACATGCAACTCCCTTGCCAACACCCTGACCCTGATCCTGCCAGTGTGACTCACGATGTATACATAGTCACGACAGAACCAGGTTAAACCCAAGGACAGTGAAGGTAGTGCCCCCTCTGAGAGTCACCTCGCTGGCTCTCTGCTTCATGACTGCTCAACCTGACTCTATAGCTGAGCAGTGTCAGAAATCACCAGGAAGAATCCAATTGTTCCTATCAGGTGTCCCTGTGTCCCTGCAACCTCTCCTGAGCCATTACAGGGCTGTCTACGAGTTACCTCTGCAGAGCGTGGTGCAGCAGCAGCAGGATGCTTGTTTTCATTAGGAGGGGTGTGGAACATGGGAGAATGATGGGTGGTGTCCATGACTTTCTCCCTGTACTGTTTGTTATCTCTGTCTCCTAGGGCCCTGGAGATGATCCAAGCCTTCATCTACACAGAGCCCCCAACCCCAAGGACTTTGCCCACCAGCCAGCAGTTGCTCAATAAACACTGGTCAAATAAAAAAGTTAACTATCAAGTTAGACCACATGTGGCGGTTCAGGACTATACTCCCAGCACTTAAGAGACTGAGGCAGGAGGATTGCCATGAGTATGAGGCCAGTCTAGTGTGCAGTTCTGACTCAAAATTTACCAGTGAAGAGCCAGCTATCTGCTCATCTGTTTGTTCGAACACAAAGACTGTTGTGAACTCTTTGTTAAAAGCTTCCAGGCTGGTGAGATGGCTCAGTGGGTAAGAGCACCATACTGTTCTTCAAAAGGTCCAGAGTTCAAATCCCAGCAACCACATGGTGGCTCACAACCATCCGTAACAAGATCTGACGCCCTCTTCTGGAGTGTCTGAAGACAGCTACAGTGTACTTACATATAATAAATAAATAAATCTTTAAAAAAAAAAAAAAAAAGCTTCCATTCGCACAGATCATGACTCAAATGCTTATATTATTTTATTTATTTTTTTGAGAAGGTGGATTTTTTTTTTCTTTTTTTGCTTCATCTTCTGCAGATTTTGAACTTGGGAAGTACATTCTACTGTCGAGAAAGGGATGAGGAGTGGAGGCCTCAGGAGGCAGAAAAAGGGTATGACATCTTACTTTGAAAATCACAGTGTCCATGTTTGGGGAGAATTGGAACCCAGCTCCCACAGAACCTTGCTATCAACCTATGTGGCCCCAGCCTTTGTGCGCGTGGGCTCCTCTGCTGTACAGTTGTGTACTCTGGTGAGTGAACCATTTTAGGGTGACAGGCAGGAAATGGCCCTGCTAGTTGAAACAAGAGAGAGAGGCAGCCAGAGATGGTTCTGGAAGATTCCGAATGGTTTGACCCTTCTCACTGTCTCTGTTCTGATCAGCTTTCCCTTCTTCCTCCCTCTCTTTCTCCTCCCTCCCTCCTTTCCTCCTTCCTCTCTTCCTTCCTTTCCTCCTTTCCTTCCCTCGTTCCTTCCTTCCTTCCTTCCCTCCCTCGTTCTTTCCTTCCTTCCTTCCTTCCTTCCTTCCTTCCTTCCTTCCTTCCTTCCTTCCTTCCTTCCTTCCCTTTTTCCTGTCTTAGCCCCTTTCCTTTCTTACTTTCTTGCTCATAGCCTCAAAGCTTCTGCATAGCTTTGTTTATGCAGCCCAGTCTGGCCTTAAGTTCTCAGCAATCCTCCTGCCTCAGCCTCTTGCATGCTGGCTTTTACAGGTGTGAGCCACCACACCCATTTTTCTGATATTCTTTCCAAAGAAAGCCATACATGAGGGGGCCCGTCGTTCACACCGATCCTGGCTCAGTCTGATTCTGGGGTACCCCTCCCCCTCTGGTCCCACGTCCCACTTATCAGCCCCGTCCCCATGGCAACACCTTTGCCTCTGCGGTTTCCTTCTTCATTATCAAGTTGTGTTTTGCTTTCAAACCCAATAATGGCGGAACTGACTTAATTAGGCTCCGAAGCCAAAAATCACAGCAAAATCTCCACTGTGGGATCTGAAATCAGATTAGTGCTAAATCTGAGCTGCGGTGGGGCTCCAGCTGCAGCGTCTCCAAGGCAAGAGGCGGCTCAGTGATGAGCACTGTCCTGCCCACTCTGCCACACTGCCTCTCTGTCTCAATTCCCAGGGACTCCAAGCAATACCATAGGGCGTGGCTGGCACTATAGGGTTCTGGCCAGTGCATCTCCACAAAGAAGGAAGAGCCATGTCTCCGAAGATGGCAGAGCTCTTAGGCTCAGAGAGGGTCTAGGATCCAGCCTCACAGGCCCCATAGTTTCCCCATGCCTCGGTTTCTTTGTGAACTGGGGGGACGGTGTGGTAAGAAAAATGAAGGGCACCCCACTCCTGGTAGCTGTTGGCAGGCCCACCTCAGTGTCCCCCAGTCCATCCAGTCAGAGACTCCCCATAGCTCCAGTCAGGCAAGCAGCCTTCCAGACCTGGCTCAGGGAAGCCTTGCCTCTTCAATGATCCTGAATTGCACGCTTGCTCCTGAGTTCCCAGGCAATTTCCGAGTGATTTAATCCCTGGTTCCGGAAGGAACCAAAGGCGAGCCTCAGAAACTAGAAGCTGGTTTGACTGCCAGCTAAGAGCTGACGTAGCATCCTAACAGGATAGCCAAAGACTGGCTGGGGTGGGAGTAGCTATCCCCTCCCCTGGAACGGAGAGTTCCCTGTGCCTGCGGAGGAGATTGTTTGATCCCAGCTGCCCCAATCATTTGCAGCGTGTTTGCATTCTCCAGGGCTATATATTTTGGTGACTTCAACACTTGGGCTTTAAATGACACAATAAAACAAAAAGAATTCCTCTCTAGGGACCAGGCTGGCCCCTGGGAGCTCCCAGGGTCTGGGTAGTTTTTGAGGGGCCCAGTGACCTTCTCCACAAACAAACACATCAGGGCTCTTCCTTCCGCCCTTCCTACAGAGGCAGATAAACAGAACAGTTCTGTAGCCAGACACCAGTCACCTGCAGAAGCGCCCAGAAGTCTCTGGCAGAGACTCGTCTAGGGTCCCCCCACCCTGACACACACAGGCCCCCATTAAATGCAGGTGCAGAGGTTGCCGAACTGAGGTGTCTTGGTCTGGTGACCCTGCATCTCTCACCTCCTGGCTGCCTTGAGACCAAATAGGATGCAAATTGGGACAATTCCTCCATTCTACACCACTTGTCCTGAGCGTCTGGGAGTGCTGTCCCCTGCTTACCACCAGCTGCTGTCACCTGTGAATGGCAACAAGCAGGAAAGAGATGGAACGGTACCTGACAGAGTTGGGGCAGAGGACGCCCCAGGGACAGATTGACCCGGGGGGACCCACCCTTGTCCCCGGAAGGTTTCAGAGCCATTAAGATAAAATCAAGAGGCTCATTGGAATCTACCACTAACCCCGAGATGTCGGGGTTGATTAGCATGAGACTACACAGATAGAGAAACTGAGGCCCGGAGAGGGAGGAGGTGTGCCTGGTGATGCCCATTTAGGTCTCCAATCTCCTGGTGTGGTCAACAAGAGTATGAAGCCAAGGTCAGGGAGAGAGGGACTCTGCATAGGACTTGAACCAGTGAAGTGGCAGGAGAGCATGGGAAGGAGGCACTGAGCTACCGAGTCTTAGGCACAGCGAGTCTGAATACAGTGTTTGCCAGTGTGTAGATTTCTTCCCCGGCACGTGTTCTTTTGAGTCAGGGATTTGAGTCAGTGTATTTTGAGGTTGGCCTTGAACCCACACAGAGCCTTCTGCCTCTGCCTCTGCCTCTTGCCTCTTGCATGCAGCATCATGTCCAGTTTCCTCGCATGACTTCAGGGGATAATACAAATAATAAATGCCTGAGGCCTCCATCCCAGAACAACACACCTCCCTGTGCCAGCTTGATTGGGGGGGGGGGTGATTTCACATCCAAGAGGGAAGACCCGCTAGCCTCCAGCTAGCTGGAAAAGAGGCTATGTCCCCAAGGACCCTACTTCGGTGACCTGAGATTCTATTCTGATCCATTTCCTGTGGCTATAACCTATCACAGAAGACTGAATGACTCCGAAGACAAAGTCACTTTGCTCTTGGAAGGACATGAGCAGGTGGCGCTTCCTTCATACCTGGTGGGCCTGGCATAGAGTCAGAGAGTGGCCTGGGGCATTGGCCTACGAGACAGCAGCAGGGGACCTCAAGTCCTTCACCCCATTCTTATAGACCTATAGGCTCTACCCTGGGGTCACCCCAGGAGCTCCTCTAATCCTAAAGCGCACTCTCTCAGCCCCATCTCCTTATACCATCTCTTGTGAGCTGGATATCCAGGTTTTCAACACATGAACGTCACAGTTATTCAGATATCCAGGCCTTAGCAGAGGCGTCCTTCTCCCTGGGGTATTTATTAAAGATTCTTCCACTGGGTCTCCAGCAAACCTTCCCTGACATCTTAATTACTGGGAAGCAAGTGACAGGAGGCGTGGCCCTGAGAACTTAGCCTCCTCGTTAGGTGGGGCGAAGAGAGGGGACAGTAAGAGCGGGCTCCCAGCTTTATGTTTCTGTTGCTCAGAACATTGCTATCCAGCATCCTTTAGCTGCCAGGTCATGGGTACCAGCCCTATTCCCAGCATGCTCCTGGTGGGCCCCTGCATTTCGACACTCACACCCCAGAACCCTGGGAACTTCCCACCAGGAATGGCCAGCATCAGGCATCAGGCTTTCTAGGAAAACAGAGGAAGAGACAAGCTGACGCCCAGTAGGCAGGACACAGGGCCAGCCCTTGTGCCCAGTCAAATAGCTGCACATTCTGTCCTCTTCCTGAGGAACAATCCTGTAGGGTGACTGGGACTTGGATCCGGCCTGTGACATCCCGGCCTGGAGCCCGTGCCTGCTCTGTCGGCCCTGGGGACACCATCAGCCGCTGACGGAGGTGGAGGTCTGTCGACAGCACGGGTCTGTGAGTCTCCAAGGCGGTCACCCCTCACTGGAGGTAACAAGAGAAGGGCGGCCCCACAGCGTGACCTTTCACCTCCTCTTTGCTAAATGGTCCTAATTATTGCATTTGTCTGTCATTTGAGCCACAAATGACCCATTCAGGTCACCGAAGGGGAGCAGGCCTTCTAGCCCCTGTCTGGGAGCTTTGCTAATTGTGCCCTGCAGGCAGCTTCGCCTGGCAGCTCAAGACCCATTTCTGGTAACATTCTTCACAGTACACACATCCCCCACTGGGGGGGACAGTGGTCTTGGGCATTGCTCAGTGAAGCCCTTGGCACCATGGCTGACCCCCCCAAACCTCCCAACCCTGCTTCTCCTTCTGTTCCTGTCTGGGGCACTGTCACCATAGATCCCCATCTCCCTCTGTGAACACAGAGCCCAGTTCCCAGCCTGAGCGACAAGGTGGGGCCATGTGACCACCGTTGGCCAATGAAGTGTGAGGCATGGTGTCAGAAGCCATCTCCTGCTCCTCCACACCTGTCCCCTTTGGGTGACAGAGCTTAAGTGCTTGGATTGAGAGCTGCTGTGCAGAAGATAGCTGGCTCCTTAGGGACTTGGGTCTCCATGTTTTCTCCTAGGAGGCTCTGACTTCCCAGCCTCCTCTGCAGCTAGGGTTGTCCCCTGTCTCGGGAGTAACAGTGACAGGCAGGGCATCCAGAAAACCTCCTCACAGAAACACACAAGTGCTTCCTGCCAGTGTCCGGACTGTAAATATAATCGTCAGAACTCTGGCAGCCATTTTGAGGCCCAAGAACTGAGGATGATGGGGGTGCAGATGGCTCAGCGGTTAAGAGCACTGACTGCTCTTCTGGAGGTCCCGAGTTCAAATCCCAGCAACCACATGGTGGCTCACAAGCATCTGTAATGAGATCGGATGCCCTCTTCTTGTGTGTCTGAAGACAGCTACAGTGTACTTACATATAATAAATAAAGAAATCTTTAAAAACAAAAAGAAGTGTATTTGAGTCTCTGCATTTCCTGAACTCCAAACTGTTTTACAAAAGAGAAGTTAACCTGTACTAAAACCATGCTTTGTACCAGTTTTCTGTATAACCCATTGGCTGCTACCTGTGTGATAATGTAGGAACACCAGGAGCAGTAGCAAACCCGCGCATACTGGGCAGAGCCTTGCCGTCCTGTGATCTTAGGGGTACTTGCTTACTGGTCACCTGTACCCCATCCTCTGTTGGTGCCAGATATAAGTCGGGCGAATTCAGACACGCGTTCCTGACTTAAGCCGCATGCTATTCCCATAAATCACCTCAGAGCTTCCTCGCAGGAAAGGCGAAGGAGGCATAAATCAAAACCACTTACACAATTTGCCATGAGAGGGGCGGGGGAGGCTAAATATGGAAAATAGAAAAGACAGCTGGGTACAGACACATTCCATCCTAGCACCGACGCCCGAGCAGGAGTCCCTCTTTTACACAGCAGGTGCCACTCTGAACACTGTCTCCGGGACATCAAGCCCCTCTCCTGTCTGCTTCGGACTGCATCCCTCAGAGGAAGAGAGCTGTGTGCCAGGTGAGAACTGCCTTTCAGGGGCCTCAAAGGATAGGACAAGGATAGGCAAGTGTGTGTGTGTGTGTGTGTGTGTGTGTGTGTGTGTGTGCGCGCGCGCGTGTGTATGTGTGTGTGTGCGTGTGTATGTGTGTGTGCGTGTGTATGTGTGTGTGTGCGTGTGTATGTGTGTGTGTGCTTGTGTATGTGTGTGTGTGTACACACATGTGCTTAAGTATATGCATATATGCCCTTGTATTACATGCATGCCACAGTGGCTAGAAGAGTGTGTCAGAGCTCCTAGAACTGGACCTACAGACAGTTGTGAGCCACCATGTCTAGGAACTGAACTTGGGCCTTCTGCAAGAAAAGTGCCCCTAACCTGAGTTATCTTTCTAGCCCCAAGGATGAAAAAAGGCGTTGGCTATGCATTCGAATGCTGGCCACAGACTTGCTGAGTGACCACCTCTAGGAAACTATGGTCCAATGGCTCCCGCACTGGCTGAGACTCAGTTTCCCCTGTGAACTGGAGCTAAAATGCTAGTTAGCACAAGATGTGGCTGAGACATCTCAGCTGCCTTTATTCCCCTCGCCCATGACTGTTTCTACCGCCCATTCCTCAGTTTCCCCAGCCATCATCAGGGCAGGAAGGGGGTGGCCCTGACTCCTGATTGACAGTGGCTCTATACCTGCCGCTCAGTGGTCATAGCAACTAGGCTCGTCCCTTCTACCACGACTCCTGTAACTAACTGTCTTGGAGGCCCATAGGGAAAGTCTCACAGAGGAATGGCTTCTTCTACTTCTCTGTTAGTCTGTGAACCTGTCCCATGGAGGAATGGCTTCTTCTATGTCTCTGTTAGTCCATGAGCCCGTGCAGGGTCTGCCAACCCACACAAGTAAGGCTTTAAGGAGCTGGTGTGACTTGCCTTTCCATTCTCCTTGTCAGCTAGCAGGAGAAGTTGGTGACAGTTCACACAAAGCCCATCAGGGCTCTCTTGCACACTAGGCTGCTGGGGACAGTTGGGCGTGATGCTTCCTGGCTAAGGTGCCTGGGACTTGGGGTGTGGGTCAGTGGGCAGAGTGTCTGCCCAGTGTGTGCACGAGGCTCCAGGGTTTGAGTTCCAGCACACAACACACATGTGAATATGCATGCACAGCACACACATGCCTGTTCACGAATGTACACACATATGTGCATGTGTGTAGCCTCAGGCTCCACCCCATGCTCTCTCCCTCCCAAACAGTCTTCAGGATGCTCTGTCTCAGGGAGCTTTTGACTTTCCCAATTAGATAGGGTGTCTTGCCCTCACCCCTTAGATAGTCACCGCCCAGGTCAGGTGCATGTAGACCCCACAGGTGACTTAGGGAACTTCTGTCATGCATGTACCCCTCATGTTAATCTGAATGATACCCGTGTGTCCCGGGGAGGCACAAGCAGAGGTCAGAACTAAGTGAACAGGACAAGTTGAACCCGCTGCTCCTGTTTCTCTGGTTCTTGTCTACAGGAGCGGAAAGGGGTTCCTGTGCCATCCCCTGTCCTTGTTGTTCTCACAGTCAGGCACAGTATGAAGTGGACTTGCCTGATGTCCTTGGGGAGGGGGCTGTGGGTGGCCTCCTGGGAACTCCAGCCACACCAGTTCGGTGGCAGCCTTACTCTTTAATCCAGTTCCTCTCTCCAAACAAGCTCTATGGGTCACTGGCAACAGCAGCCAGCCCAGCTGGGCCAGTGACTCACAGCATTGAAAGCAGCAGTGACCGCAGCACCATGTTGATTACCATAACTCTCCTAAGAGCCATTGGCAAAGTAAGGCCACTAAGCAGCCTGGCTGGGTCCTTAAGCACTCAGGCAGTTACAGAGTCAGGGCAGAGCCAACCCAGGCCCTCAGCTGACAGCTGGGTCATGGGCTGAGGAGATTGCCTTCCAGCAAAGATGTGGACAATCATCTGGGGGACTTGGCCAAAACTGCGATGACCTCAGGTAACTGGATCTGGAGGGGCCTGGTGTCCTTGGCATTTGAAGTAGCATCTTGGAGGACCCTATCCATGTGGTGAAGGGCAGAGGTTCCCAACCCAATTCCTGGCATAGTCTGTTAGATGTTCAGGGCACTGGATCTCACCCCTGCACTGCCCTGCCCTTCAGAGAAGCATGCCCTGAGGCCAGGGAGGAACCCATTCAGGGCGGCTGGCTTCATTCCTTACATCTGTTTTCTTTTTGGCTAGCTGGGAAAATGGAAAAGAATACTCCAAGCATCTCTGATGGATGACGTGTCTAGAAAACAAAGAAATGGGGAATTTCAGAGCTAACCGTCACCCCAAAGATGCCTGCCACTCCTTTCTAGGTTAAGAAGTTTAAATAGCTTGGCTCCAGACACTCAGTGAACTTAGAGATGCCCGAATGCGGACAAAGGACATCGCCCTTCGTGTCCCCAACTCCTGTAGGTGAGCAACAAATCCCAAGTCTGTAAACTGACTCACCAGGGCCACAGCCCAGCCTGCGGAAGGTGGTGAATGACCCTGGTTGTCCCTGAAGTCCCCATGACTGTCCCTGAAGTCCCATGTTGGGTATTTGTGGAACCCCCATCCCACCCTAGGGAGGAACTATCCAGGCAGACATCATCCCTGCCAGCAAGTCACCACCAGAGGACAGCTTCATGTCAACCTTTGTTTCCATGGAAACATACATCCCAGAGCATCCCTAGGCAGAATTAGAGGTGAACAGTTTCCAGACAGATGCCTCTGACTTCAAAGGGAGTCAGAAGGTCCCTAAATTTCTGAGAGGAGAGTTTCTTACTTCAAGGAGAGAATCCAGGCAACCAAGGCTGACTCCAGTTCCCAGCATGAGAAGTGTAGCGGAACGGAGACATGGCCATAGGCCAGCTCAGCCCAGGGACAAGTCCCTAGGGAGTAAGGGCCCAGCTTGAGATGCAGCCACCTTTGAAGCCCGTGAGGTAACATGCCAGCCACTGAAAGAGAAGGGCATAAGGACTCCCCGCTGGAGGCCCAGGCTTACCCACCAATGACCATTGTCTTCGTCAGGGTCTGTATTCCTGCACAAAACATGATAACCAAGAAGCAAGTTGGGGAGGAAAGGGTTTATTCAGCTTACACTTCCACACTGTTGTTCATCACCAGAGGAAGTCAGGACAGGAACTCACACAGGACAGGAACTTGGAGGCAGGAGCTGGTGAAGAGGCCATGGAGGGGTGTTGCTTACTGGCTTGCTTCCCCTGGCTTGCTCAGCCTGCTTTCTTATAGAACCCAGGACTACTCTCCCAGGGGTGACACCACCCACAATGGGCTGAGCCCTCCCCACTTCGATCACCAATTGAAAGAATGCCTTACAGTTGGATCTCATGGAGGCATTTCCTCAAGGGAGGCTCCCTTCTCTGTGATAACTCCAACTTGGGTTAAGTTGACACACAAAACCAGCTGGTACAACCATGGTACTTCCTATACTGCAGCTGACTTGACATTTCTTTTCTTTCTTTTTTTCTTTCTTTCTTTCTTTTTGTTTGTTTTTTGTTTTTTGTTTTTCAAGACAGGGTTTCTCTGTGTAGCCCTGGCTGTCCTGGAACTCACTCTGTAGACCAGGCTGGCCTCGAACTCAGAGATCCACCTGCCTCTGCCTCCTGAGTGCTGGGATTAAAGGCGTGTGCCACGCCTGGCTAATCCGTATAAATTAAAGTGAGAGATTAAATCCCACAGCCAAGAAGGGTCTCCCACATTAATTGATATAATCCAGGTAATCTCCCACAGGCACACCCAGAGGCCCATTTCCCAGGCGTTCCCTACAGACCGTCAGGTTGGTAGTTGACTCTAGTGAGTGTCACAGTATTAATTCCAATGATGGGGGTGGGGTGGGGGGAGTTAAAGGACTGTGGTGTTGACTGAATTGAAGTTTGAAGAAGAAATGCTTGGCTCCTCAGGACAGCTCCTGCCTGGAAACCCCGGGGGCTGGGGGAAAAAGCCATTGTGATCGTGGCCTTGGGCAGATCCCTTGATCTCTTGCATTTTAATTTCCTGTGAAAATCCGAGGAGGTTTGGAGACCTCACTAACAAGGCCTTTGCCAAGGAGTTCAGCCGCCGGGCTCTATGTACTTCAGTGGCCTTTTCTGCCAGGTTTCCTGAAAGGAGCCGGGGAAGTCCATCCCGGCCAGGAGATGCAGAGCATAAGGAGGTGACCTGCCCACCTCCAGATGCGTACAGTGGGGCGGAGGGATTTCCAGAGACCCTATTTTTATATTCTTTTCCCTGAAGTGGAATGTAAGTTTCTGTTAGCTCCCTGCCCTCTGCTCTCCATGGAAAGCATTCCCCTCAGCCCCCTGTTTCCTTCCAGGGGGGGAATGCCTGCCGCCAAAGCCTGCAGGATCCCACATCCCTCCTGCCCATGCCGCTCAGAGGAGCAGCGGGTGTGGAGGAAGACTCTAGCTGTGTTCCACAGGGTCAATCCCACTGTACCTCTTCCAGGTAGACAGGGGTCCACAGGGGAAGGTGCATCAATAATGTGTCGTGGGTCCCTGTAAACATTCCTGGCTCCTGCAGCTACGGTGAGCGAAGTCAGTCTCCATGTCTGGTTATTCTCTCGAACTCCCTGCCTACGTCTGAGGACCCACAGGTGCCAAGCGGGCCAGAATCATTTCCCTCTCTCAAAGGTTGAGTGATCGGCAGCTGAATTCCATCTCTGCGTGTACACTAAACTCACCCCAACTTCTTGGATGACGCCATACATGTCACTGGGAGTCATAGGCCTGTCAGCATAGAAAACCCAAGACCTCTCCCCACCCTCCCCATGCCCAGCCACCCTGCAGCTCACTGGGACACATGGCCAGTGTCTTAGTCAGAGTTTCTATTCCTGCACAAACATCATGACCGAGAAGCAAGTTGGGGAGGAAAGGGTTTATTCACCTTACACTTCCACATTGCTGTTCATCACTGAAAGAAGTCAGGACTGGAACTCAAGCAGGTCAGGAAGCAGGAGCTGATGCAGAGGCCATGGAGGGATGTTCTTTACTGGCTTGCTTCCCCCAGCTTGCTCAGCTTGCTCTCTTACAAACCCAAGACTACCAGCCCAGAGATGGCACCACCCACAAGGGCACCTCCCCCCTCAATCAATACTTAAGAAAATGCCTTACAGCTGGATCTTGTGAAGGCATTTCCCCAACTGAAGCTCCTTTCCCTGTGATAACTCCAGCTTGTGTCAAGTTGACACAAAACTACCCAGTACAGCCAGTTAGTAGGTCCCTGATGGCCACAGAGTCCTAAGTTTCCCCTACATCACCATCCCAGGGGCCCAAGCTTCTGCATGTGTGTGGGTGGAAGGCCATTCTGACTAGATTCCTTCTATCATCTGAGATCACGGTAGCCCCATGACAGGCTGCAGATGTGGGTTTCCTACAGGGAGTGTGTGTTGAGGAGAGAGACCAGCAGAGAGAGCTGGGCAAACAGCATTGGAAAGCCCTGTGGATGCTGGGCCCCACAAGGGTCTGTGCACAGGGTCTCAGGACAGCTAGTGGAGGGAGGAAGCCTGAGCTGGAACTGCTTTTTTCCCAAGGGGTGTGTTTGTCTAAGCAGTTTGGCAAGAGGCTGCCTTGCTGGGCTTCCACTGTGTGCCAAGGGGCTGTGGCTAGGGAAGGAATCCAGCCCTTGCATTCATGCAAGAGACTCACCCGAAAGGTCACTGTCACCGTTAGGAAGAGTGCTGACACTGTGCTCAGACTCTGCAAATGGTGGCTATTGTTTGGTTGTTTTGAAACACTCTTATGTGTCTGGGGATGGCCTCGAACTCCTGGTCCTTCTGCCTCCACTTCCCAAGTGCTAAAGTGGCAAGGGTGTATTACCCCTCACCTATTATCCACATTCTCTCTAGATGCTTACCTCTTTATGGGACCACAGGCTCTGAGGGTTGAAACACGGTTTGAAGTCAAATGGCTACAAAGTTAGCATCCACACTGAACCAGGACATGATCAGGTTACACCACACACGCCATGGTGTCCCTTAGAGAACTGGTCAGAGCCGGGTGGACACTTAGCCCAGCATCTAGGGTGTCCATGTGGTTCTGGGCCTGTGCCCCTGACAGAGGTACTCATGCCCCTGACCAAAATATTAGTGCTGGTCTAAACCCACCAGGCAGGGGCTAAAGGAAGCTCCTGCCAGATGTTGGGGTAGAGCATCTGGGAACAGGCAGAGATGTGGGAAAAAAAAACCAAAGGGGTCCTGGGGGGGGTGACAGAAAGGGCATGGCCATCTCCCTGAAAGGAAACTGAAAGCCAAGTGTCCTATCTTCTCTCAGGGGACAGTACCCAGGGCTTGCAAGGACACCCATAAGCCACAGAGCTCACAGGGTCCCTGAGAAAGATGCTTGGCTGTGGTGAGGTGGGTGGAGGTAGGAATCTCTAACTGAAAGAAACTCAGGAGGGGCCGCGACTCTAAACCCTACCCTGCCCACCACCCAGGAAGGGGCTTCAAGTAGTCATCCTTGAAAAGTATATGTGTATTAATTTATGTAGTATGCCTGTGTGTGTGTGTGTGTGTGTGTGTGTGTGTGTGTGTGTGTGTGTGTGTGTATGATGTGTTGAGACAGGATTCCATGTAGTCCAGGCTGATTTGGAACTCACCAGGCTGACCTTGAACCTCTGTCCTGCTTCCATCTCCCAAGTACTAGGATGACGGGCACACAACACCATTATCTGTTTTTATTTTTATATAAAAGTTTATGTGATTTTCCTATGTTGGATAAAATCATTAACAGCATAAGATTTCTCTATTAAAATAATAATAGAAATGAATATACTTATGGATATCTTCAAGTGAATGTGAAATATTTAAATATGCTTTAAATATATTTAAATATGTTTAAATATTTGAACTAATTTTTCTTACTCTGCTGCCTGATGCTCTCACGAGACGAGATGATTTTTAAAGACCACAAATTTGTTCCTTAGGGTTCCAAGAGCCTGAAGGTCCACATCCAGGTCTGGACAGATGTTGAGAATTTTCTTGCTACCTTCTGGCCTCTTCTGCAGCTCTGTCTGTTTCCTTTACTCTGGCTTCTCGTCCCCGAAGGCTTCGCTGCTCCATACACAGTCACAGAGCCATCCGTACCTGTTCAGGAAGGCGGACACCCAGAGACCCCTGTCAAGGCCATGTCCACCTTCAGGTGCCATGTCCAAGCCACCGGCTCAGAGAGGCCACCACCGTCCGGCTAAGGCAGAACAGCACACCAGTCCCACAAACTATCTCCTGGGCATGGGACAGGCTGGCCTTTCTGCCTGTGCTGTCTGTCTAGCCACTGTACAGCGTGAGGCTGTGTACAAGTTGTTTGCTGAATGACTAAGTGAACTCCCAGCGTGAACCTCCACCCTGCCATCCCTCACACTCTGGGCCAGTGGTGGCGGTTTCCGATGGACATGAATAGACACTCTCCTGGGGAATGTCCTTTCCTGTCACGTTTCCGACTCTGATGTCCCCAAGACAAAGATTTATCCCTTCCAATGTGCAGGACCTTGGGGACCACAGCAAGCATCCCCTAGACCTGAGGTTTAAAAACACTCAGCTTCCCATAAGCCTCTGGTCTGAGCAAACCCTCTACATGTCTCTAGCTGGCTCTCCCTTCTTCTCTCTCACCTCCCCTGTCTGCTTCTTCTGCCTGTGGGCTCAGCTGCTCCAGACTGCAGGGCACCCTGGTGTTAGAAGCTCGGGCTTTGTGAATGGTCTGGCCTTGTTGGGACAACCCCAGGCTTTGGGGAGCATCCTCTCAGGTCAGGAGGGATAAGGCAGCCCCTGGCAGGCAGGAAGTGCGGCTCCTTCTCTTCCTACTGAATCCCCACAACTCTGGCTGTCCCTGCTGCGATGGCCACATGGCCACCCTGTTGAACCCGCTTGCTCCTCTCCCCTGGGCTCCAGAGGCTCTGGAGCTGTTTCTCTTTACAGTGCAGCCCTGGAGGCCCTGGCACCTAGGGGTTTCTCTATGAGTGAATGCCAACATGCCAGCAAGCAGAGGAGAGCACGGGGTCAGAAGTGAGGGGACACCAGACACTGTCCCCTCCTCACGATGAGCAGCCGGTCGGTGCCAGGGAACTTCTCTCTGGCAGCCACAATGGAGATTGCATCGTACGGCCACCTCAGGAAGGTGCCTGGGATGTGGCTTTCCTGTTTATCCCCAGCCCTCCCACTCATCTCTTGACTTCATTCATTCATTCATTCATTCATGCATACACACATACTTTCCCTTATCACTCCACTCATGTGTCACCAACCCACTTACTCACCCACCCACCTCTGAGCCTAGCGCCTCTGGGACAGCCCAGAGAGAGCATAGGCCCCAAGCTGCTTCACCTGGCCAAGCTTGGCTGCAGACACGGACTCCCACGCGGGTATCTCTTTCCTCTCTGGCCTCCTGGGAAAGTGGCACTCCTACATATACAGCAGGTGCCCTTCCCAGCACGCCTCCTTGTATACAGCAGGTGCCCTTTCCAGCACACCTCCTTGTCAGGCTGTTGCTGGATGTTCTACTGATCCGGGTCTCTCTCTAGTCTGAGGTTTTCTGGATAAGGAGGAGATGAGAGTGTGTTCCTTCACAACCTACCCAGTGAGGAAATTTTCTGGAACCAACAGGCAGGAAGGTACCCAGAGTGATGGGGGTATGGCTCTGTGGGGGAGGAGCTGAAGCGGGAAGGAGACTGGTCGGTTTGGGGGGAGTGGGGCAGAAACTTGCTCTTTCTCAATCACGGGTAGGCATTACAAGTACAAAAGTTAAATAAACTGGACGATGCCAAACCCTGACCTTCCTTCAGTGATATGGGGCTCATGGATGCCACCCCAGCCTGCCATCGACTCGAGCCCTGCAGTCCAGGCTGCAAAAGGTCCTTCTGCCACAGGACCTTTGCACATGCTGCGCCCAATGTGACTAAACTCCCCCAGTCATCTCTCACTCTTCTTTTCTCCTTGTGTCATTCTCCGATCTCTTCCCACTCTTTACAGGGTAAAGTGTGATTCCTGGACAAGCTGGCAGAGCGAAGTCACCTGATACCAGGAATGCCTCCTCCCTCTGCACTCTGGGTATGACACACAGGAACTACCCTGAGGGTCCCCCCCCACCAGACCCTCCCCACTTGCCAGGTGTGGACAAACCCCTGTGCTGCCAAGAACCTCTGAGCAGGGGCAGGATTGGGGGACTTGGGCGGTGGAGCCTTCAAGCTCTTTTTCCAAGAAGCTGCTTCCTGGGGTCCTGCCTCAGGCACAGGCTTCTTGGTTATAACACGAGACACCTCTGGGACACAGATGAGACCGAGAGAGCTGGTGCACAGGGCCGGAAGCCGCAGGGTCAGCTGCTATGGCACACTCTGACCAGCCCCAGACCTCAGCAGGAAGTTCCTTCCCTCCGGACACATAGCTGCAGCCACAGGCACGTGCGTCTCACCACCAGGGGGCGCAGGGGGAACTCCCAGCTCTGCACAAGGTGAGCCCCAGGTAGGTCAGCAAACCCTTGGGTTTCATCTGAGACACAAGAAAAAAACGCGTGTTTTACAGACCCAGAGAGCTCCTCAGGACCAGCTCTGGGAAGGTCGCGTGTGTTTACAGTAAATTGCTTGGTTGGTTCTGGCAGGGCGGAGTCCTCAGACCTCTGGGAACCTTGGAACCACAGGACCCTGAGATTTTACATAGAAACTGTGGAAAGAAAACCCACCCCACTACCACTCAGAGAGGAGGTGAGGGCTGGCCAGATAGCTCAATGGTTAAGAGCATGCTCTACTCTTTGCAGAGGACCAGGGTTCAGTTCCCAGCACATGCAGTGAGGCAGCACACAACTGCCAGTAACTCTAGCTTCAAGGCACCTGACACCCTCTTCTGGCCTCCACACAAACATACACATGTGTGCCGGGAACGCCTTTAATCCCAGCACTTGGGAGGCAGAGGCAGGCGGATTTCTGAGTTCGAGGCCAGCCTGGTCTACAGAGTGAGTTCCAGGACAGCCAAGGCTACACAGAGAAACCCTGTCTCGAAAAAACAAAAAAACATACACATGTATATACACACACACCAAACACACCATACACACACACACACACGCACACACACACACACACCACACATACACCACACACACACTTACACCCCACCCCACCCCACATACAATACATACCATACACATATCACACCATACACACACACCACCAACACCACCACAACTGAAAAAGAAAACTAAGAACAGGAGGGTGAAGCAGCAGTACCCCGGCTCCTGTGGCATGCACTCCTCTGTGGCCTGGGCTCAAGAACAGAAGGAGGACTGGGCTAGCCTGCCACCCCAACACTGAGAGAGATAACGAGGGCAGAGATGGGTGGGTGCCAGTGTACTTTCTCTGTGAATACCAAGAGCACCATTTTTATTTCTCACTTTTAAAGGGTTTCTTGAGGCAGACTAGGGTCTCATGTAGCCCAGGCTGGCCTTGAACGCCTGTTCATCCAAGAATGGCTTTGAACTTCTAATCTTCCTGGTTCTGCGCGTTGAGTGCTGGTGTTTCCTAGGTGTGGCACCACACCCAGTTTATATGATAATAGTGTGGACCTCAGGGCTTCCTGCGCGCTGAGCAAGAACTCTGCCAACTGAGCTACATCCCTAGCTCACTGGAAAAGATAATTTAATATTAATAAATACAGGTATCCTGTGATGCCCCACATAGCAGGGAGGTGGTGTGAACTGGGGCACACGTCTGCTAAAAAGATAAGTGGTTGACAACTGATAGACATTGCTGGGGATACTAGATTCAATTAGGAACCTGTCAGTACACAGTAGGGGCTAGCCTTGGCAAACTGCCAGTTTAAACGCTCATCTTCACATGTGGTGGTGTGTTCGGGAGCAGCAGAGAGATGACTTGAGGAGGGTTGTGTCCTCCGCTGACAGGCTGTAGTTGAAACTTCTGCTTCAAATAGTTGATTGACAAAGGGAGTGGCTAACCCCACCCAATCTCCCCATTTTACAGACAGGAATGCTGAACCTCGGAGACTGGAGCTCAGAGAGGTGAAGTGAGTCACACAAGGTCACACAGCTCTTCTGTGGCAGAGCTGGGGCTGAATTCGTGTTCACGAGTGTGTGACGCACCCAGCTCCCACAGCGAGCCTGGGAAGAAAGGTTCTCGCTGGGCTCGTGGGCAGTTCTGTGAGGGGCGGCCCGAGATGACCCTCCCGAGGAGTACTGAGAGGACACTTGTTCCAGATTTGCTCAGCCAGAGAGCTAACGTGCACACACAGCTGGTGGCCTCGGCGTCCTGGCCAAGTTCATCCTGACATAAGACAACTCACAAGCGTGCTCCGTGGGGACCGACTGTTACCACGGTGCCATTCAGCACGGTTTACGATTTTCCTGGAGCCTCTCGGCCTCCGCCGATGCCAGAGCGCGAGCCAGAAAAAGAACATTCCTGGGTGACGCAAATGCAGCCGGGGCCGCTACAGGGGCATGCCCTTTTCCTGCCCCGGGAAGGGTGGGGTGTGGGGACCAGAGCCACCCGCCAACAGAAAGAGATGAGTGGACCGGGTGTCTCAGCGTCCACTGCCCCGGGAGGTTACAAAGCCCCCAAGTACTGGTGACTTCATCCACTCCTCAGCCACGGGAGAGGACGCAGGCGGAGAGGACGCAGGCGCAGTCTCCGGAGTGAGACCTCCTCAGGGCACGGGACGGCCAGGACACTCGCTGCCTTATTTTATTTCCAGATAAAGTTATTTTTGTGGAGCGGGGCCTGCCAGCGAAGGAGGAGATAAGATCGGGCTGCCTTTCCCTGCCAGATGGCTGCGGGATGCGAGCAGCGAGGCTGGGGGGACAGGGCAGCCCTGAATCCAGGCAGCGAGGCAGCAATGTGGTACTGACCAGAGGGAAAGCCCAAAGAACCAGGGGACCCAGAGCGAGAGAACTGCACATCCCTAGCTGCCAGGCCCTGCCTGGATTTGGCCACAGAAGCCACGTGACGTTAAAGTCATCGAAACAGAAAAGCAAGACGGTCTCCCTCAGCTTTTCAAGGGGGGATTTCTTGTTGTTGTGTTTGTTTGTTTGTTTAATTTGGAGGGACGTGTGGGTAAGAGCACAAACATGACCTGGCACATGTATGCAGCTCAGAGGACAAACATGGAATCCATTTTCTCCTTTTACCATGGGCCTCAGGAATTGAACAGGTCCAGTGGTCAGACTTGGGGGCAAGCAGAGCTCACTTGCTGGCAAAGATGTCCCCACCAAAGAGAAGGTCCTGTCCTCTCACTCAGCACGGAGGTGGATCTGGCAGCCTGTGCCCAGCAAGCTGTTGGTTGAGTTTGGTCCCTGGAACCCACATACAAATGGAAGGAGAGGATTAACCCCACCCCCAAAGCTGTCCTCCGCCCTCCATGTGAGCACTGTGCTGTGTATATTGTATTTGACGTAATCATCAATACATTAAAGAATAAGGCTGGTGCCCCCTCCCTCTCTCCCTCCTTGTTCTGCCTCCTGCATGAGGAAGACAAGTATAGAGATGCCGAAGTGTCCACACCCACCAGCCCCTCCCTCTGTCAACTCAGTTTCCATCCCTGAGCTGGATTGCCCCATTTCACCCCACTTTACCTTGAGGGTGGCTTTGGAATTTCTTTTCTGTTTCCTTAGGGGTGGTAGGGATACACCAACATATGAATCTTATCCTAGGCCAGAGCTCTTTCATGGTGCTGAGCAGGAGCTTTCCACTCCCCTCTCCTCCCAGCCTGTGTGGAGCACCAGTCCCTCCTCCCAGCCTGTGTGGAGCACCAGTCCCTCCTCCCAGCCTGTGGGGAGCACCACTCCCCCCTCCCAGACTATGGGTAGCACCACTTCCCTCCAAGCCTGTGTGGAGCACCAGTCCCTCTTCCCAGCCTGTGGGGAGCACCACTTCCCCTCCCAACCTGTGTGGAGCACCACTCCCTCCTCCCAGCCTGTGGGGACCTCCACTCTCTCCTCCCAGCCTGTGTGGAGCACCACTCCCTCCTCCCAGTCTGTGTGGAGCACTACTCCCTCTTCCCAGCCCAAGGGGAGCACCACTCTGTCCTCCCAGCCTGTGGGGACCTCCACTCCCCCTCCCAGCCTGTGGGGAGCACCATTCCTTCCTCCCAGCCACTGTTGACCATCACTCTCTCTACCTCTGTGAATACTTCACAGACATGGCTTTACAGAATATTCATCCTTTTGTGACCAGCATAGCTGACACAGCACAGTATGTTCAGGGTTCTTTCATGCTGAAGCATGTGTGGCTGGATAATATTCCCTTGTGTGGCTATTCCCTCCTTTTGTTTGTATTTACCTGTGGATAGACACCCGAGACAGCCACCTTTTGCCTCCTATGGGCACAGCTGCTCTTACATTCATAAGAGCCTTTTGCATTGGTTTATCTGGACTCTTCTTCAGGCCAAGAAGTCTCAGCTAACTCTGACACCATGACTCCCGCCGTGTTTTCTTGTAAGGGGTCTCATAGCTTGAGGTCTGTGTTCAGTTCTCACACTGTGCCTCTGGGGCAGTCAGAGCGCCTGTTTCTGTGTGGTGTGAGCTAATGGGTCAGCTTCCTGTTGGCCCGTCCTGATACGGGTTCCGGCATTGTGGGTTTCCCCCAGAAGTTCTGGGATCCCCTGCCTACAGACTCTACTTGGAGATGCCTACGGGGTGTTTCGAATACTCCGTTCTACTCTGTCCACCTGTCTGTCTCTTTATGTCACCCAGGCATTGATGACTCTGGCCTTGCCTGCCAGTTTGAATCAGGCTGTGGGATGTCTAATCCCTACCTCAGTTTTACATTTAAAAACTTAAAACTTAAAAACTTCAATTTTTGCCGGGCGGTGGTGGCGCACGCCTTTAATCCCAGCACTTGGGAGGCAGAGGCAGGCGGATTTGTGAGTTCGATGCCAGCCTGGTCTACAGAGTGAGTTCCAGGACAGCCAGACAGCCAGAGCTACACAGAGAAACCCTGTCTCAAAATACAAAAACAAAACAAAACAAAACAAAAACCTTCAATTTTCTTATGTGTAGGATTGTCCACATGTATGTGTGTGCACCATGCATGCATGTGCAGTGCCCTTAGAGGCCAGAAGAAGGTGAGGCAGGTAGCAGGGAAGAAAAGAGAAGGGACAGCCAGCCAGGCTTGGATTGGGACAGAGAAGCAACTGGGTGGAGGCTCTCAAGGACCATGTGGCCATGGGTCAGGAGAGACAGAGGGAGCTCAGCTCAGCAAAGACCTCACTTGGGGTAACCAATCCCCTTTACTGGGGACTTAGGGAGGCCATGCTGCAGAACAGGACACCAAGGCTCACCAGGGAGAGAAATGCAAAGGTCCTCGCTGAGCCAAGGTGGCTCTCTCTCTCTCTCTCTCTCTCCCTCTCTCTCTCTCTCTCTCTCTCTCTCTGTCGGTCTGTCTGTCGGTCTGTCTGTCTGTCTGTCTGTCTGGTTGCCATAGGCCCCAGTGCTGCACACAACTGAATCTTTCCATTCTCCCGAGGGGCTGGTGAGAGCTGCAGGCATCAGGCTTCAGCTTGACAGTCACACCTGCCCAAGACATCCCTGGATGCTAGGGACAGTGGAGTCCAGGGACCACCTGCTGAGAACCTTGGTTTGCAGAATAATAACCCCCTCCTATCTCTTCCCTCAAGTGGGGTCTCACCCTGTGCCCCACAAATGCAAGCACCCCGCTCCTCAATGCCAGGCCAACTCTGGACCAACATGTCTGAACTTCCTAGAAAGCCTGAGTGTGCTTGGGTGTCTCAGAGACAAGGGGAGGGGAGGGACACTCCAGCCCCCTGGGAAGCTGTGGCTCAGTCACCAGGAGCCCAGTTGGAGTCCAACTTTCCAAAACCTTCTCCTTTCTCATTTGATGCTGATCTCAATAATGGTGTCCACTCCTGTGGACATACCCTTTCTTCCCCTATTGAATAGAATACCACCAAGGCAGTCCCTAGGATGTGGGCTGAAAACGAGGTATGATGACACAAACCTAAAATCCCAGCACTTGGGAGGCTGAGACAGGAGGATCAGAAGTTCTGAGCCATCCTTGGCTAGATAGCCTGGGCGACATCATATAGCTGAGACCCCATTTCAATAAAACCAGCCACCACGTTGGAAGAGCCTCTGAAGGTTTCTACTCATAGAAAGACAGAAGCATCAGTGATGCCCAGACAGGCTGCCTGTTGCCCGGGCCCTTGTGCCACTTAGCTAACGCCACAGCTTGATAAGGACGGAGCCGAGATCACTCTGGGTGCTGTGTGTGTTTCTTCCTTCCATTAGAGAAGTGGACCCAGCACCAGCAGCCTTCACAATGTAGTGTAATGTACACTGTCTGTGCCTATAGGAAGCACCGGTGAATGCGGTTGATACTCAGTGATTCGCATTGATTTCAGTTTCTTCTTCTTCTTCTTCTTCTTCTTCTTCTTCTTCTTCTTCTTCTTCTTCTTCTTCTTCTTCTTCTTCTTCTTCTTCTTCTTCTTCTTCT
>NC_034609.1:44166027-44195111 GCF_900095145.1 Mus pahari
CAGGCTGGCCTCAAATTCACAGAGATCCACCTGCCTCTGCCTCACAAGCGCTGGGATTAAAGGCCTGCACCACAATGCCTGCCTGGCCTTTGTTCTTATTTTTAATCAGAGAAACCAGGCACATTTGTCTGAATGAGGGACTCACCTGAGGTGTGGCCACTTTCAGCAACTCTGCCCTTCTCAATAACACCCTTGATCAGCACCCCCTGTCCCCACATGAGCCTGGTTTCCCTGACTCTGAGCTACACCAAGGACCCCGCCTCAGGGCTCTGGGCCACGGCGGGCAGCATCACGCCTAGTCAAGTGAATTCCTTCCAAAGAAACAGGCGGCTTCCACCTTTGGGCCAACAGTTCTGTGGGCAACATTTGTTTTCTATTTTCTTTCTTTCTTTCTTTTATTTTTTTTTTAACATCGAATCCTTTTATAAACTCCCCAAAGTTTCAGTTTATCCAGTGACAATTAGTTTATGTCATTTCTGAAGTGGATTTAGATTTAAGTGATAAAATTACAAGCCAAAATTGCAACCACAATGGAACCCCGGGTTCGTGTTTGGTCTTTGAGACCACAACAGAAAGATGGCGGGCCGGTGCCAAGGAGCAGGAGGAAGCCGCAATCACCGGGCATTCCTGTCCGGGGACCGGCCCCCTGGCTGCTTCCTGTGCTGCAGAGACTGACTCTGGGGCGACAGGTGGAAGGAGAAGCGGCCTGGTGGGCCGTTTCCACTCCAGCCCCGTGCCGCAGCCTTTCTTCATGCCCTGTGTGAGTCTGGGCCCCCTCTGAAGTCTGGGCTGTCTGATTGCATCTGGGTTTCGTGTTTAATGGGACTTCCCTGAGACACTTCCTGACAGCCGCTGAGAGCCTTTGAACAGGCTGCAGCAGGATTCTAGAACAATCTAAACTCGCCATGGCAGTTCCAGGGGCAGGGCTGACTTTGAACCTGAGCAGGAAGTGCATCGTGAGGCCAGACCTCCCACCCTTGAACGTCTTCTTCCTCTGTACCCTCTTAAACCCCAGCAGGGCCTGGAGTCTTGTCCTTCTGGCCTAAAGAGGTTTCTAAAAAGGAGCAGTACACATACTTTATTGAGCACCTACTACAGTCAGACCTGTTGGCACAGTTGTGATACCGAGGGGGCTGACCCTAGCCCTTCTGAGATGCAGGCTTTAACTGAGAGGCAAGAAATGATCCCAGGGAACCTCCATGTGGCTGTGCCTTTGAGGACAGGAGCTGGTGGTGACACAGAAGCTGGACAGGGCAGGCAGCACCCAGGGCCTCTTTGATGAGGGGAAAGAGACGAAGCTGTGGCCCAAGAGTGGGGTCGAAGAGTCCAGCCTTCAGAAGCCTGGAGAAGGGACCTAGCAGGGGACCAGGCCTCTGACAGGAGAGTATCCATCTGGCAGAAAGGAATGTGCCCCAATGTCAGCAGGCGCTGGCTCTGGGGCCTCTGCCCTTCTGCCACTGTGAGTTCAGCTCCACAACACAGTCTCCACGTGGAGTCTCACCTGGAGGGGCACAGTGCTGGACAGGAGTCCTGGGAACAGAGGGACAAAGCCAGAACCACTTCCTGCTGCTGCGTGCTGGGGACTGAGCCTGAACATGGTTGCACACAGAGACCCCAGACTCCAGCCAGCCTCGTGTCTTCCTCAAGGAATGGGAGATGGCCTCTGTACTCATCAAGACCCCACAGGGGTGTCTCCCAGAAGCCCCGGACACCTGAGGGAGGAATTGGACAAAACGGGTGAATGGCAAAAGCTTCAAAAGTCTGAACCAAGCAAAAGTCAAAGCAGAACCCAGAAGCCGGTACTCACATTGGAGGCTGTCCCACCAAATGCAGACCTTGATGTCTCAGGGTGTGTGTGAGAGGAGACAGGTAGACAGACAGAGAGACAGAGACAGAGACAGACAGACAGACAGATAGACAGACAGAGGGGGTATGAATGGATGGATGGAAGGCAGGGTTGGTAAGTACACACATGTGGATGCATACACACATACCTCTGACACATGCTCACTCTGGCAAGGATGGTGTTCAAAGGCCCCACTCTGAAGACCACCCTGCTCCCTCTCTCACAGAGGGACATCGCACGGTGGTCAGAGCATGTCTCTGGGGGCAGCTCTGAGACACAGACTATGTTTCTCTTCACATCTGTGATGATGTGAAGCTATCCCCCACTTATGCTTAGTGGTTTTGCCTATATTTGATCTAGAAACAGAGTTGACTTCCTCAGGCCCTCAGGGTCATATCTGGGCTTCATAGGCTGACATGTATGTATGTGGGTGTGCATGTGTACATGTGTGTGCTTATGTGTGCTTACAAGTGCCTATGTGAGCATGTGTGTATATGTGTGCATGTGCTTTTACATGCAAGTGTACACATGTGCAAATGTGTGTGACTATGTTCCTGTGTCTGTGTGAGTGTGCATGTGTACCTGTGTGTTTTGGGTGTGTGTGCTCCTTGTATTATGTGTGTATCGCATGTGACTATATGTGTGTGCCTGCCAGCATGAAGTACATGTATGCATATGTGTGCATATATGTTGTATGAGCATGTGCGTGTATGTGTGTGGGTACATGTGCATATGTGCGAGCGTGTGTGTGTGTGTGTGTGTGTGTGTGTGTGTGTGGTCTTTGCCTCCTTCACACGGCCATAGAAGTAGTCTCAAAAGAAACCTTGCAGTCTATTCAGCCTAAATATTTATTCTCTGGTTACTCATAGCAGTTTCCCAAGCCCTGGGCTAAATGATAAACTGCCACCATCTTTAACCAGCCCTCCATGCTCGGCGTCTCCCCGTGAGTTGAATCTGGGCCGTGGCGTCTGTCTCTTCGGAGCATTTCTGCAGCCATGCTAAACCCTGCACAGTTCCAGAGCTGTTTGCTTTAGATCTGCACGGCCGAGATAACGGCCAATCAAGCGCCCAGTGTGTGTTTTGGCTTTCCACGTTTGTAATTAAAGATCTTTCCAGAAAAGCTGCACCAGCTCAAGCTAAGATTGCCATGGGTCGAGCTGAAGTCCCCTCTAGAAAGCCCCACCCCACTCCTCTGAGTGGCCTTTCTCGGAATCACTGTCCTTGCCAATGTAACAAGTTCAGATATGGTCACACTGCACTGGGGTGCATGACCTCAGTGACTGCTTAATACAGAAGGGCCCCCACTTTCCCTCATTTCACACAAGTCTCCGTTCAGACCTGGCAGAAATGTCCCACCCCCATCCCCATACGAACTTCCCAGGTATCCCACTGGCCAGGGACGGTTCTCCGGGAGAAGCCAGATGGGTTTCAGTGAGACAACCTAGCCATCTCGAGCATCCTGTCGTGTGACATCCCATACCTGATCAAATCTCAACTCACTCTCCAGATCTGATCATAGGCCCACTGTGTGTCATGTGCTTGCTGGTCTCTCAGGGGACAGAGAACAGACTGGAAACCCGTCTTCCCTAAGCTTGGATTCTATCGATGAAAGTAGACAAGCTCCCAGGCACATCCCACAACGCGGTGGGACAGTGGGACGTCACAGAGAACAGTCCCAAGGTGGTTGATGAAGTCGGAAGTCAAGAAGAACAAAGAGAACAGTCCCAAGGTGGTTGATGAAGTCGGAAGTCAAGAAGAACAAAGAGGGAGAGAGATTAGACCTGAACCCTGGGAGAGCTCACGCAGCCCAGGAGGAAGGTGTGTAACCTGCACTATGCCTCCTGCCAAGGTCCTGACTCTGTGTAGAGTCCCTGCTAGTGGTGAGAACAGGGACACCAGGCAGCCGTGCCTGCATGCTTGTATGTGTATGTGTGTGTGTGTGTATGTGTATGCCTGTGTGTGTATGCCTATGTGTATATGTGTATATGCCTATGTTTGTATGTGTGTGTATGTGTATATATGTTTGCCTGCATGTGTGTGTGTACACAAAATAAATGTAGCACATACAGTGTAACACATACAGCAGCGAAACAACCCCAGCTGTACCTTTGTTATGCTCTGAAGTGTAGCTTGGAGGAGCCCTGTAAGCGCATACATGTGAGCTCACAAGATGTGTCTGGCTGGTAACAAGTGCCAGGCAGGTCATCTCATTAACATTAAAGTGAGCAGGCGGTGCTGTCCTGGCCCCTCCTGGACTCCCTGTCTGCAAAGGGCCCCATCGTGGCAGCTCCCTCCCCCAGCACCCTCCCCCCCTGTACCCAGCATCCTGCCTGCTGTTCCTCGCTGTTCCTTGAAATAAATACATCACTTCCCTCTGGCAAGGGAGAAATGAAAGCGGTTCCCTAAAGCAGAAGAAGGGACGGAAGAAATTCCAGTTTGATGGTCTACAGGTAGACTTGTTTGGGCTGGCGTATATAAATCAGCGCCTGGCTTACATCAGATTAGCGCAGCGCGGAGGGGCCCGGCTGATTGCCCCTTTACATGCTGTTTACAAGGAGAGCTGAAGCACTGTGCTCTGGAAGGAGCTACCTAGTAAACCCTTAAACTTTTTTTACTTTTTTTTTTTTTTGCAACTGCTGTGCCCAGATGGCTCCACTCTGGGAAATACAGCCTCGTGGAGAAGAGAGCAAGGTCCCTGCCTCTTATGGAGTCTCCAGCGCTGTCCCAGCACCACCCAGAGATAACTCCCTGGAGCCAAGGCTGAGCAGCCTCTCTTCTGCTGGTTTTTCTTGGGTGAGCATGCATGCATGCATGTGAGTTTGCACAACAGATTGCAGGCAGGGCATGTGTGTGCCCTGCATCACAATGATTCAGACCTCATCCCCAAATGCGATTCGGGAAGGCTGGCTTTATTAAAAAAAAAAAAAAAAAAAAAAAGACCTGAACTTCATGAGGATCAGAGGGCTCTTCATAAAGCCAGACTGGGAGAGAGAGAGAGAGAGAGTGAGGCCACCGCCTCAGATAAACAACAGAGAAAAATCTAAACGTCAACACTTTAGGGGGAAAGTATCTTCTCCCCGACAACGAGCATCACACACGACAGACTCAGGGCAGAGTTGGCTCGTCTGTTGGCTGGGCAGAGAATCTACGTGGGTGATGAGAGCCGATGCCAGAGAGGAGACTAAAAATCATGCTTTCTCAAGATCCCCCGTGAGAGGAAGTATTTTCACACAGTTGGAACACAGCATGTAGCTTGGTCTAGAAGTTTCGTTTGTAGAAAATTTCTTAAAAGCACATAATTGCCTTCACCCCAAGGTGTGCACCCCGGCTGTATGCAGGAGAGCAAACACACTGGAAATAAAGGCATTTCCCATCAGGCTTAGAGCCCTGCATCAAAAAACACACTGTTCCATTCCCCAGCCTCCCTCGGGGATATGGGTGATCATGTGACACAATGTGGTTTAGAATCTATTCTTTTATATGCAGGGGTACACAGTATGGGGATGTATGCATATGTGTGCAGGTGCACGTGGAGGTCGGAGGTCAATCTCTGATGTTGGGAGCCCTCCATCTTGTTTCTTGAGACAGCATCTCTCACTGGTCTGGGGCTCACCATTTAGCTAAAGCTAGCCAGAGGGAGTCTCCTCCCTGGGCTGTGATTAAAATCACAAACCAACATCCTCGGATGGGAATCGAACCCAGGCACTTGTGTTTGCACAGCAAGTCCCCCCACCCCCATAGTCTACTCTGTTGGCTTTTGCCTTCTCCCTTCCTTCTGACAGGATCAGAAGCAATCATAGAGACAGAGTCATCTTGACAGGAGACAGCAATAAGGAAAGGGAAACAGGCAAAATGATGAAGCTCTCGGCCCTGACAGAACTCTTAGGTCCAGTTCCTGGGACTGAGAGGGGTCAGCCTTGGGGCCAACTCTCCAAAGGAGATCCTGAACCCACAAAATCCACTCTCAGAAAAGCCATTTCTTGGGCTGGGGTATGGCTTAGCAGCAGAGACCCTGTCTCCAGACCCAGACTTGAAAAGCAAAGCCATTTAGAAAATAATTATCACTCTCCCGCAGTAACCAGCTCTGGGTTCCGGCAGGTTCTTTTGGGCTCTGGCAGACTCTATTAGACTCCCCTCTGAGTCTGGCTTGTCCACATGGTACTTTAAAATACTTAATGCATGTTAAAATTCACCAGAGACACTGAGCTGGAGGGCCCAGCACTGTCTTCCTTGCTACTAGGGAGAGTGAGGCAGGAGGGTCATGAGCTCCAGGCCTGGACAACTCAGTAGAGCCCTGTATTAGTCAGGGTTATCTTGAGGGACAGAACTGATAAGCTGAACACATGTGCATACATAAACACACCACACAAATACCATACACACATACACATATACACATATATCACACACACATACATACCACACAAGCACCACATATATACCATACACACATACACATATACATATACACATATATCACACACACATACACACCACACAAGCACCACATATATACCATATACACATACACATATACATGTACATATATGCATATACATCATACATATACACATACACACTATAAAAACATACACACATATACATACCATACACATATATACTATACATACATACACACATATATGCAATACATACACACATACACACTACACAAACACACACATATACATATACACACCACACACACATAGACACTATACATACAAACACACACATATATACAATACACACACCCCACATACACATACACACCATACACCCCACACATACATACCACACACACATACAACATACATCTACACACTATACACACGTACACACCACAGACACACAGGACTTATTAACATGGCTAACCAGCTATGGCCCAGCTAGCTCAGCAATGGTGGTCTTCCAACGGAAAGGCCAAGAACAGAGTAATTGTTCAGTCCATGGGGTTAGGTGTCTCAGCCAGTCTTCAGTCTGTGTTGGAATCCTGAAGAAGGAGGCTCTAACACCAGAGAAAGGACACCTCCGCCGCAGGGTAGATGAACTTGGGACGCCAGAGTGAGGGCAAGCAAGCAAAGAGCAGAGCTTCCTTCTTCAATGTCTTCTGCGTAGGTTGCCGTCAGAAGGTGTGCTCCCTACTTAACGTAGATCTCCCTACCCCGAATGATCCAAGCAAGAGAAATGTCTCACAAAAGTTCCCAGCTGCTTGGGTGTTAGCTACAGATAGAGTCAAGTTGACAACCGAGAACAGCCATCCAGACACGGTCTGCAAAAAAAGAGTCGCCGGTTGAGGGCGTTAGTGGGGGGATGCTTGCCTGGCACCTGCGAGGCCCTGGGCATCCTCAGGACTGACAAGAGCCATGACAGGGTTTCGTCTGGGGAAAGGACATCAGTAGGCCTCCAGAATACAGAGTCTATTTTACACACAATTTGCATACTGTGGAACTGAAGGGGGCGCTGGGGATGAAGCTCAAGGATGGAGCACTGGCCTAGCACGTGGGAGTACCTCAAGCCCTGAGTTTAACCCCCAACACTACACAAAAACCAAACCAAACAAAACCAAACAAAACAAAAATCCCACCCAGTGCTGAACAGGCACTTTCTCCCCTGTCAGGAGTGCAGGGGACCCCACTCTTGTGTTTAGCTCCCTGATTTCTGGGCTTGGTGGAGGAAGGAGGAAGCCATTATCCAGGCATGGGCCCTCTGCACTGTGGGTGAGAGACCCTGGGTCTGCTGTTGGCTGTGAAGGCAACCAACCGGCTAAGGGCCCTGGACATTTTCACGTCCCACGGTGTAGGGCACTGGGTTTACAGTGGCACAAGTCCTAGTGAAATTGCTTTTGTGTCCCAGACACTCAGAGCCAACATTGTCTCACTGGCTCCTTTCTTTGCCACATCCAAGGTCATTTCATTTTGTCTGTTCCAAGCAGAAGGGCAGCATTTATAGAGTGCCACATGTTTGCCCCTGGGGACTTTTGGGGTGCTCCCATCCTCTCTCTCTCGGAGAACAAGAGGAAAATGGGACCCGGGGGTGGGGTGGTGGTGGTGGTGGAACAACACCTGTCCTAAATAAGATCTTTCTAGCAAGTTCCAGAACCATCTATAGCAGTGTTTCTCAACCTTCCTAATGCCTCGGCCCATTAATACAGTTCCTCATGTTGTGGTGACCCCAAAACCATAAAATTATTTCGTTGCTACTTCATAAATGTAATGAAGTTACATTTATGAATCACAACGTAAATATCTGATAGATGACCCTGCCCCACAAGGGGCTCAGAACTGCAGATTGAGAACAGCTGATGCCAGAGTATCTCAGTAAGTCAACAAGTTCTCTTTAATGAGCCTGGCAACTTTGTATCTATTTTTAAAAGTTTATGACCCTGGATCTTCAAGTAAAAACCAGCACAGGGCTGCCTACAGCTCCAGCTGCGCAGGCCCGAGAGCTTGGCAGTTTCCACTGCCCTCCGAGTGCCATCCATCAAGATAAGGGAGAGGGGGAGTGGGAGCCAGACTCTTGAGACCTCCCAGGCCTGGCTGGGCTGCTTAGATGGATGGCACCCTAGGCCCCAGCCTTTAGCCAAAAAAGGGCCCTGCAGCCAACCTCTGTCCTAGGCTACTGCCAGCTGCGGTCTAGGGCTCCCGGACAGGGCTCTTCCCAGTACTTGCAGCTTCCTTCTGGGTCATGAAGAACCAGAATGGGCAGGCACAGAAGACCAGGAACAGGGAAGAGAAGGGCCTTGTTGTGTATGAGGGCCCAGTGGCTGCTATAACCATTTTGTGGTGTTGGGGAGCGTTGCTCAGAACCAAGGACTTTGTCTGCCCACTCTGGAATGTGAGATGAAGGTATCCGCAACTGCCTTCATTCCCAGAGAGATCCCTTCCAGGCTCTGACTGCTCTGGGCCTCTTATCCTAGGATCCCCGATGTCGCCCAGGAGGGGCTCATCTAAGTGTCTCCTTTTCAAACACTTCTAGCTCCCACAGCCATGGTTAAAGGTGTCTCCTTGGGCTGCTGTCCAATGAATCACACCTACATAGGTAGGTGCGCGTGCCTCTAGGTCATCCCGAGTGGCCTAGAGTCAGTCCCCAGGCTCACCTAGCCTGACTTCTGTTGCATCTTCAGGCATCCATGACCCTCCATTCCGGAGGTCAGAGTACCCATAGGCCCTCACAGGTCATAGCCAGGGGCAGGAACTGTGAAGTCAGTCTAGATTCAAGCTCCAGGTCCCCCACTTACCTGACTCGTCTTCAGTTTCCTTCTTTGTCAAGTAAGAATCATAAGAGTATTTTCTACACCCCCTGAACCCAGCTGCAGGGAGCACGAAGGACCTATTGGCCATAAAAGGCAGAGCCGGCAACCGCCCAGTGAATGGGACCTTGGACTCTGCCCCTTCAGGGTTTCGATGTTAGGACCTGGGCACCCTACGCTTCCACATCAAGTTCATCACAGGGCTGGCCCTCATCCTGAGAACCAAAGGTGGTTCATCTCCCAAAGCCTGACTCAAGCTGCTTAAATCCATAGAGCCCTCTATGCAGACATATCCGCAGAAATCCCAGTGTCAGGCGGATAGAGGAATGTTGGCCGCTGGTGCTGCCAGGGGAGCGTGCAGTGAGGAGGAGCCAGGACCTGCCAGGAGCCTCCCCAGAGCTGCTGTGCTAAGAGGCTCAGTCACGGGCCCTGGAGGAGCCGAGCTGTCCCTGAAGCCAAGAGCACTGGCTCCTTTCCCTTTCCCTTCTTTCTCTCTCCTGCTTCCATGATGCTGGAGACTGAGCCCAGCATCTCACACAGGCTAGGCCACATCTGCAGACCCCTCTTTACTTTCGGTTCCCCTGACTGGCCTTGAACTCATGACCTTCCCACCTAAGAGCCCTGAGTAAGTGGGGTTATGAGCCTGTGGTTTTTGAAATGCCAAGGTATCTTGGTTAAGGTTAAAATTCAGTCTCTTTAAAACAGCCAGTTTAGGGGCTGGTGAAATGGCTCAGCGGGTAAGAGCACTGACTGCTCTTCCGAAGGTCCTGAGTTCAAATCCCAGCAACCACATGGTGGATTGTAACCACCCGTAATGAGATCTGACGCCCTCTTCTGGTGTGTTTGAAGACAGCTACAGAGTACTTATGAATAATAATAAATAAATCTTAAAAAAAAAGAACAATGATAAAAACAAACAAACAAACAAAAACAGCCAGTTTAGCTGGGCAGTGGTGGCACATGCCTTTAATCCCAGCACTTGGGAGGCAGAGGCAGGCAGAGTCCTGAGTTTGAGGCCAGCCTGGTCTACAGAGTGAGTTCCAGGACAGCCAGGACTACACAGAGAAACCCTGTCTCGAAAAACCAAAAAAAAAAAAAGCAAAACAAACAACAGGAAAATCCAAGGTCTCTCAACTGTGAGCTGTAAAATAATAATAATAATAATAATTAAATGCATTCTTACGTCAAGAGGGAAGAACCTGGGCAGTCACGATCAAATTAAAAATTAGACTTCAACTGGGCAACACCTTCACCAGTGGCCTCTCCTGGGCTTTCTTCAGGGACTCCAGCCCTACTACACAGTGCCAAACCTCAGCTGCCCTCCATGACCCCTTCATGCCTTCAAGACCAGCCCCACCTGAGTGACCCTTACACTACCAAATGCTGTTGCCAGCACGAGGTACAGGTTTGGCTGCCTCTGGACCACAGCTCCTGCGTGCTGACCCCGAGGAAACACTTCCCAGATTTCACCCCAGTGACTGCTGGTTTCTTCTTAATCACAGCTGTCTCTTCAGCCCAGGCTGACTGGAACCACGGATTCTTCACACAAATGGCTCAGTAGAGTCTTTGCTTCCCTGTAGAGCCTCACAAGCCAGGCTCCATCATCTGCATTTTTCTCAACACTCTTTATTTCCCAAGCTCCTACAGAACACCTCGTTGAGCTCCCAATGCTTAATGGCTTTTCTAGCCCAGAGTTCCCAAGTCCTTCCACCATCCTCCCCAAAAGCATTGCCACAACTCCACCCAGCTATCCTGGTGCCAGCTTTTGTCCTAGTGTCTCTACGATTTGCTCTGACGAAAAGCAAATCAAACTGGAGAATGCACTGGCTGGTTCTCTGTGTCAACTTGACACAAGCTGGAGTTATCACAGAGAAGGGGGCCTCCCTTGAGGAAATGCCTCCATGAGATCCAACTGTAAGGCATTCTTTCAATTGGTGATCGAGGCGGGGAAGGGCTCAGCCCATTGTGGGTGTTGCCATCCCTGGTCGAGTAGTCCTGGGTTCTATAAGAAAGCAAGCTGAGCAAGCCAGGGGAAGCAAGTCAGTAAGTAACATCCCTCCATGGCCTCTGCATCAGCTCCTGTTTCCTGACCTGCTTGAGTTCCAGTCCTGACTTCCTTTGGTGATGAACAGCAGTATGGAAATGTAAGCTGAATAAACCCCTTCCTCCCCAACTTGCTTCTTGGTCATGATGTTTTGTGCAGGAATAGAAACCCTGTCTAAGAGAGAAGGAAGTGGTTTTGGGCTTACACATCCAAATTGTGATCCATTTTTGAAGTCAGGACCAAAACTCTTAAGGACAGGAATCTGGAGGCAGGAGCTGATGCAGAGAGCACGGAGGGGTGCTGCTTACCGGCTTGCTCTGCTAGCTTTCTTTTTTTTTTTTTTTTTTTTTTTTNAATTTTTTTTTTTTTTATATGTAAGTACACTGTAGCTGTCTTCAGACACTCCAGAAGAGTGCATCAGATCTTGTCACGGATGGTTGTGAGCCACCATGTGGTTGCTGGGATTTGAACTCTGGACCTTCGGAAGAACAGTCGGGTGCTCTTACCCACTGAGCCATCTCACCAGCCCCTCTGCTAGCTTTCTTATAGAACCCAGGGCCGCCAGTCCAAGGATGGCACCACCCCCAATGGGCCAGGCTCTCCCCCATCAATCACTAAGAAAATGCCCTATAGCTGAATCTTATGTATTTTCTCAACTGAGGTGTCTCCTTTAGATAACCGTAGTTGACATAAAACTAGCTGGCCCAACAGGTCAAGAGACAAGATGGAGGACTTACACTTTAAATACCCTCAAGGATTTAAATACATATAGGTAAATACGCACATACATGGGCTTGGTATGGGAAACACAGCAGCTGGCTACACAGCCACGGAGTTGTCGACTCGTCTCATGTCATGTGACTGCAGCTCACAAAGAAGCTAAAGGTAGTGGTTGAAAACGCTTGAGTTTAGCTGGGCATCAGCTGGGCAGTGGTGGCACACGCCTTTAATCCCAGCACTTGGGAGGCAGAGGCAGGCAGATTTCTGAGTTCGAGGCCAGCCTGGTCTACAAAGTGAGTTCCGGGACATCCAGGACTATACAGAGAAACCCTGTCTTGAAAAACAAAACAAACAAACAGACAGAAAAAAACCCAAAAAAACAAACAACAACAACAAAACCCTACCTCAAAAAACCAAAAAGAAGAAGAAGAAGAAGAAGAAGAAGAAGAAGAAGAAGAAGAAGAAGAAGAAGAAGAAGAAGAAGAAGGAGAAGAAGAAGAAAGAAGAAAGAAAATGCTTGAGTTTGTGCTGGGTGTGTTGGTTTCTAGGAATAATAAACAAAATGATGTTTAATGCATGCCCTGTCCTGCCCCAGGTGGCCTATATATGACTAGACCTTGCAGACATCTCTGCTCTTCACTCAAAGAGCAGCTCTTCATGGCCTGTCCACTCCCCTACACCCAGTTCCTGTTAGGACTTTTAACTTCCCAGTGCATCCAGAGCCTGTCGACAAGGCTCTCCCAAAAAGCAATTCATCTGTCGTTATCATCGGGTATCGCTGTCATCTATAAATACCGACCTAGTAATCATTCCTCATCTCTCTATGCTGTCCGTCTTAGTCAGAGTCTCATTGCCGTGAAGAGACACCATAACCAAGGCGACTCTTAGAATGTACAACATTTCACTGGGGCTGGCTTACAGGTTCAGAGGTTCCATCCATTCTTACCATGGCAGGAAGCATGGCAGCCTGCAGGCAGACATGGCACTGGACCCACAGGCAGCCAGAAGGAGACTGTGCTCCACAGTGGGCAGAGCTTGAGCACAGAAGACCTCGAAGCCTGTCCCCATAGTGACACACTTCTTCCAACAAGGCCACACCTCCTAATTGTGCCACACACACACCCCTGTGGGCCAAGCATTCAAACACATAACTCTATGGGGGTCATACCTATTCAAACCACTATATGTTCTATCATCTATTAATCATCTACTAATCACCCATCAGCCACCACGGTCTATTATTTATGTACAAATGTCAGTCAAACAGTAAGGACCCAGTTTTCAAACCTCAGCAATTGCCCTGTCCCCTGTTAAGAGTCACGGATCTGAAATGACCCTCGTAGCTGTGTCCCCCCAGTCTCTCTTCCTATCATCTTCAGATGACCTTGAATTTACACACATAACTGATGCTCCTATCCTCAACGGAGGAGAACTCGAAAGCACGTTCCACCAATCAGGATCAGTATCCACTCCTGGATGTGGAAAGCAGGACCTGCCGAGGGTCCCAAGCCATCTCTCCTTTCTTTCAGCCTGCCAGGTCACTCAGAGGAGTGTATCAAATCCCAGCCACACCCTAAACACTCCATGTTCAGGTGAGAAGCTGCCCTGAGTGTTTTCATGGTGTGCATATCTCAGGATTCCGAGAACTCATCTGGATTCCTACACACCGTGGTGTGATGTTAATGCCAGAGCATTGCCACCATGGCCAGGAGTCTGAGAACCTCAGTGAGAGAAGCTCATGGAGATCTGCCACATGCAGTGTGCCAGGCAGACTCAAGGAATACCCCAGGGACGTGGGGCTCTTGTCCTGGAGGAAATCAGCAGCTGACAGGGACGGACAGCCTCCCATAGTGCACAGAGTGTACTAGAAAGCAAGTCATTAGCGTAAGTTGGACTGCTCTGTGTGAGTGTGTGGGGTGGGGGATGTTGCATAGACAAACAACTAAGCTGAATTTTTAAAAGGCAATGAAGTGGCTAAGGGGCTAATGTGCCTGCCACTCCAGCACAAGGAACTGAGTTTGATCCCTAGCACCCATACAAAACACTGGGAGTGGCATCGTGTGCCTTCTACCTCACCCCTTGATTAGACTGAGGCAGGAGGTTCCCTGGGGCCCACAGGGCAGCTCATCCAGCTGAGAGACCCTATCTTAAAAAACGAGCTAGAGGGATGAGGAAAACACCTATAGTCAACCTCTGACCTCCACCATGTGTACACAAGTGGAGGGTGCATGTGCATGTAGACACATACACACACACACACATACACATCACACACACATACATGCACACACATACACATCACACACATACACACATACACACATGTGTATACATACATCACACATGTCATCTCACACACACGTCACACACATACACACATACACATCACATACACATACATGTGCACACATACACATAACACACGCATATATGCATACACACATGTGTATATATACATCACACACACACACATCATCTCACACACGTCACACACATACACACACATATCATCACACATACATACACACACATACACACATAAACATACATCCACACACATACACATGTATCATCACACACACATATGCATACCACACAAACATACACAAACATACACACACACACACATCATCACACATACATACACACACATGCATACACACATGCACACATACACACATATGCATAACACACACACACACACACACACACACACGCTAATGAAGATGGTGGCAGGTGGAACGTAGACCATTTCCTGCCTAGCCTTGTTTGTGGTGCTGGGGATTGAACCCAGGACCCCACAACCCAGGCATGAGCTCAGCCTCTTTTGACTTTGCATCTCCAGACAGGGTCTTATGAAACCGTCCAGCCTTAGCCTTGAACTCACTGCATAGCCCAAGCTACCCATGATCCTCCTACCTCAGCTTCCTGAGTAGCTGGGCTCACAGATGATAGCCCTACACCTCCACTGGGAACAAAAAGCAGAAGCCCCTAGACCAGGGGGAAGGGAGCCCTGGTCAGCCTGTGGAATTTTCTAGGATTCTCCCCGTGTTCTTTCCTCCCTCTCCTCACTCTGTGGAGTCAACTGCAGGGTCAACTGGGATCTCATGCTTGCTGTTTTTCTGGCTCTTGTTGTGTTTTGAGTTGACATGTAAAGTTACTTAAGACATTCGCTGAGTGCTGGCGTTTCTGTGCCGAATTTCCTGACGTGAAATCAACACTCTATCTTGAAGGCTCTGTCCTCCGGGGACTGGCAGACCTGTTTCCCTTGGCAGTGGCTGGGTTTCTCCCCCACGCCAACAGTAAGATGGGCCGATAATGTGGGGTTTGGGTCTTGGTTCCTAGGAAAACACCCACAGTGTGGCATCCTCTGTGCCTAAATGGGGTGACAGGGTGGCTCCAAGAGAGTGACTGGGGTCCTGGGGTAGGGGTCAGTGCAGAGGCACAGAGTGACCGGCCGCAGAAGGGGGCTTCTGTCACTCTGCGCCATACCCTCAGAGACACACACACAAGGCAAAACTTGCAAAGAAATCCCCCTGAAAGACACTTCTTACCAGAAGACAGTGGGCTTTGCCGTGCACGCACAGACTATATACAATTCCAGGCACACCTAAGGGGCGGCAGAGTGCTCTCTCCCCACAATGCTCCCACCACCACCAAGATTTATGAGTTTTGGCCCTAAAGAAGTATCCATGAGGCAAGGGTCACTCTAAAAGGCCTGATGGAAGGTTCTGTGGGGAAGGGAAGCCATGGAACAGACAGGAAAAGACCCTGACATCCCCCAACCAGTCTTTTATCTCCACTATCCCCAGGCCCACCAAAGTGGTCAACAGATCCCATGATTCCAGCTCCTCCAGGTGGGGGATGGGGAGTAGGGGATGGAGAATGGGGTACCCTCACTCTTTCACCATCTCCAGCAGCAAAGGCATCCTGAACTGCGCAGCCCAGGGCCTGAACCTAGTCTGCCTCTCCTGTACCCAAGCCACTGTCACCCCATGGGATAGCACTCCCCGAACCCCAGGCTGCAGTGGCCTCGCGGCTCCCAGCCCCTCTGCTGTCCTTTCCTGCCATCTCTGGAACCAATTTGACAGCCGAGTGGGTTTTACAGGCTCTAAGCATCCATTAGCTGACCTCATCATTTTCAGAGATGAAAAAGTCAGTGTTATCTGTGGTCCCACCTATCGCAGACAGGGATGGGGACGGACGGCTGCTTCCTCTCTGCGCTGCTTCTCCGGAGAGAGCGGCTTACCCGAGAAGGGGAAGGTCTGATGGGAAATCTTTTCATTAAAGAAAGAACTCAGGAGGCTCAAGGGGGCTGATAGAAAAAAGAACGTGGGGGCTGAGAAGGTTCAGTCAGTAAAGCACTTGCCACACAAGCGTGAGGACCTGGCACTCGGATCCCCAGTGCCCATGCAGAAGCCCAGCATGGTGTGGCAGTGCCTCTGCGATTGCAGAGACATAAAGATGCCAGAACTTGCTGGCCAGTCTGGGCAATCAGCAAGCTCTGGGCTCTGGCAGAGACCCCATCTCTCAAAAACATTGAGGAAGACACCAGATATTTCTCTCTGGCTTACACACACACACACACACACACACACACACACACACACACACATACCACGCACGCACATGCACGCACGCACACACACACACATAAACACTAACACACACATGCCCGCCGTGCACACAAACACACACACTACTGGATATAGGGGGGTGAGGTTGTGTTGTACCATGGTTGACTGACATGCATAAAGACCTGGGTTTGACACCCTGCCTCCCGCTGCCCCTCCCCAGGCAAATCAAACAAGGTGTGGTGACTCATGCCCAGGAGCACTTGGCAGGTAAAGGCAGGAAGATCAGGGATCCAAGGCTACCTTCCACCACATAAGAAGCCTGAGGCCAGCTCAGGATCTGGTCTCAAGAGGGGGTGGGGGAGGAGAAGGAGGAGGCAGAAGAAGAGGTCCAAGGTCTATTTGTGGCATGCATGCTCAGCTGTGGTGGCCAGCCCTCCCTGCTATGGGCTTCAGACACCACCGGGGGACTGGGAAGTCAGAGGCCACACCTAGACACACATGGTTCTTTCCGTGCCCCTGACCCTTTCTAGCCGTGGGCAGTGTGATTTCTCCTTCCTGCTACTGACTGGGGTCTCTTCCCAGCACACCCTGGCAGGGTGGTTCTAACCCTGCAACTCTGTTTTCGTCTCTGTCACCTAGTAACATTGTTTTTTGGAGAGCCCCGCCCTCTCCACCTCAGTGGTACCCAGGTCCGCTCCCCATCACTCACCTCCCACCTCCAGACACTTAACCGCTGCTGCCCGGTAAGCACAGATTCACCACAGTGCCGCAGTCACCCCACACCCCACACTGCACTCCTCACTGACAGAGATCCACCCGTCCCTGCCTCCCAAGTGCTGGATTAAAGGTGTGTGCCTACCGTGCCCGGCTCTATTCTCTTGTTTATATTTGTGGTTTTAATTGCTCCCACCAAAAACGCTGTGTTGGTTTCCACCCTCTGTGTGCTAACAGTTTGGCTTACTTCTTTCCGAACTATCATCTTTGTCGCCCCCTCTTCCATACCACAAAATAGTCACTGTGACTCCAGTTACCATTCGCAGAAATCACGGTAAAGAGCAGGAGAAGACAAATGCTTTCTTCTCTCTCTCTCTCTCTCTCTCTCTCTCTCTCTCTCTCTCTCTCTCTCTCTCTCTCATAACAAGAGAGTTTAGAGAGAGGAGACTGTGTCCCTCACTGAGCCAGAATAAGCCAGGTGGACAGGTTCAGGGGTCAACACAGTGGCAGAGAACCTTCCACCCACATGTCTCTGGATTTCCAACTGTAAATGCTGATGACACTGGTGTCCTCTTCAGAGATGGAGGTGAGCGGTAACCATACTTGGGAGTTCGGGGGACAGCTCAGACACAGGGAGCCACCAAGCTCTGACCATTAGTCACTTGTCTTCCCTGAGGACACTGCTGCCGTTCTAACCAGTCTCGGTCAGCATCCGGCTTAATAGACCCTTGAGTTGCTGACTGATTGACGGGAGGGGAACTTGACATCTGTGAGACCAGAGAAGGGGCTGAGGTGTCGGAGACACGGGGACTGACAAGCACTAGCCGGGGACCACCCAGCTTGCCGCAGGCCGCCTGCTCGGTGACTGATCCGTGTCCACGTCCCAGCCATCCACACTTGGCTTTCATCTGGCCGCCCCTCGGCCTCGGCTGACACTGTGTCAGGGCCCCGCTTGAACACCTCAGGTGCCAGCTCCTTAGTCAGTCAGCACAAGCTCTCTGCTTGTCAATGGCACCGAGCTCTCGCTGTGCAGATCCATCGGCCACCCGGCCAGATGGGGCCCCCCCTGAAAGAGCTGTCAACTAGTCCATCCTAGGCTGTCCGTGTTGACTCAAGAGGGGTAAAACCAGGCTCCGGGTCCACCATGAAGACACGTAAGGGGCCAAACAGGACACGGCTTTAGGAATCCCGACCCTGTGCACCGCAGAGGCAGGTTTCAGGCTTTGCCTCTCTAACTGGGTGTCTCTAGACATGGCACTCAACCTCTCTGAGCCTCTGTCTGCAAACCTAGAGGGTTGAACACTCTGGTCACGTCCTTCCAGGCCATGAGTCTACAGTCAGTTTCAGAATGCATGACAACAGACTGTGGGGGCGGCAGTGCTTAACTCAGGAGGCATCGGAGAGGCAAGGGACAGTTGAATGAATCCTCAAGGTCATGGGTGCCTTCCAGCAGTCATATCTGCAGGTCCTCCCTCCCTGTGAGGCCCATCACTTCCCCAGACCCTTGTGTGAGTCTCTCAGGACAAACACTGCCCCACCAAGGCTTCTCACAGCTCTGGCGGAGAGAAGGCCAAGGCTGAGGGGTTCCTCAGCGCCCCCTAAATGAAGCGCTAAGGAGGGTCCTTCCCACCTTTGAAGAGTTTGGAGGCTGTTGCATCCGTTGGCCTGGAGCTGCCCTACTACAGTCTCCGCCTCCACCTGCACAGAGCCTGTCTCCATCGCTGGTCAAATCCCCTCTTCTGCTAAGGGCACTGTTGGCTGGGTTTAGAGCCTCACCAGCCCAAGATCACCTCATCCAAGAGCTTCACATCTGCAGACACTGTTTTGTAAGATGTGAACCGCTAAGACAGAGTAAAGATGAATCTGTCTGTCTATCTATCTATCTATCTATCTATCTATCTATCTATCTATCTATCTATCTATCTATCTATCTTGCTATTTATTTGAAGTTTTGAGACCTATGTGAGAATCTGGCATAGTCCAGGCTGCCTTTGAATGTACTATATAGCCAAGGATGACCTTGAACTTCTGCTCCCCCCCCCCCGCCTTCCCCTCCAGAGTTCTGAAGCTTTAGCCATGCATTGCTGTGCTCACTTTCTGGGGTGCTGATGATGAACCCAGGGCCTTGTACATGCTCAACACATGCCCCACAAACCAAGCTACATCCCCAGCTTAAAGTCACTTTAGATTTTAAGAACTGGATGATGATGATGATGATGATGATGATGATGATGGATAGGATATCATGGTTGGGGGCAGACTGCTTATGCCACAGTGTACATATAGGGACTGTCGGGGAGTCAGGGGATGGCCCTATATAGTCTGCTCTCTCACCCCACCTTAACGTTGGCTCTGGAGATGGAAGTCTGTCTGTCTGTCAGTGTTTACACTGCACAGCAAAACCCTTTACCTACTGACCTATATCTCCAGCTCCGGTTAAACCCTGTACAGTGTGAGAAGCTGCCCTAGAACAACCAGCCTCCCACTGGCAGTGACATGGCTTCAGGCTTAGAAAGGCATGTGTGCTCACTCGGGCGTCCCGGGTACCTCACAATGCCCTGCAATGAAGCTTCTCCAAGAGGAGGCCCATAGGCTGGCAGAAACCGGTGTGGTAACTAAGGTCCTGTTGATGTCTGGGTATGGTTTCTGCGTCTTCCTTCCCGGCCCACTGTGTCCTGACAGAGTCAGAAGGGTGGGAATCAGCCTTAGGCAAACATAACTCCAAGAAGGTTCATCCCTCAGGGAACGGGGGCTCCAGGTCAGCATCAAGAACAGACAGGGCGAATTGTGCCAGCAACAGTGTGGTACTATGTTCTCAGAGCAAAGCCAGAACAGTGCACAGAAAAGCCGCCCTTCCCTCCATGATGCCCCAGAGAGCATCCAGGATTTCTGTGGCTGGTTCCTCGGCGTCCCAGCTGCCTGCTCTTGCCTGTTGTTTTCGGATTAAGCAATCAGCCTGTTGTGTGTGTCTTCAGACCACAGCTAAAAGGCCTTCAGACGAACTGGCGTTTGCACAGCAGAGACACTGCAGGCTCCTCTGCCTTGGACCTGGGGTCAGTGCAGCAGGCTCAACTTGCCCGTGATGTGGCTACTGGGGTTAAGAAAGCATTGGCAAGGGGTAGGCCCTGAGCTCCCAAGAAAATCCATCTTCCCTCTGGACTGGAAGTATTCCAGTGACTGGAACAGTGACCTGGGCACTCCGCAGGACCTTTACATGACAAAAGCAGACAATCACCACTGCTCTGCAGACACTCTGGATCCTTTTGCTCCATCTCCACAAGGACCTTTCAAGCCAGGAACTATTTCCATCCCTCAGCCAGGCCTTTCCATGTGAGCTCCAGACAGAGATCAACCGACTTGATGATGTCTTCGCTGAACTCCTAGCACATAAAGGGACCATAGAATGAAGATGAGGACCCCAAACACGGAGTCCAGACCGACAGTGCTCTCCAACAGTTAGAGGTAGATGCCTGCGGGTCTGCCTTCTGGCCACTAAATATCTCTGAAGTCATGAGACATATCAGGCCCTACCCTAGAAAAGAATCTACAGTCCCACCTGTGTCCTATTCCAATTTAGAGTTCAGAGCCTAGGTGGCTTTAGTGGTGTGGCAGCCCCTGTGACACCTTCGGGACAGTGGCTATGGGTATACCTGCAGCCAGCGGATAGGAGGGACAGGACACAATGACCCTCAGGGACTAACTACCCGTCCTTCTGGAAGATAGACCTAAAGGGCCCCTCCTGGCTCAGAGTATCCCGTGGGCCTCTCTCCAGAGTTCCATCCTGTCCATTGCTGCCTGCCCTGGCTTCTCTGAGGAAGGCAGGAAGGTACAGAGGAGGCCTCCACAGGGCAGAGATGCAGCAGAAACCAAGGATGCCTTGCCCCCCTGGGGGCTGCTGGGCTCTGAACCCCTGTGAGGTGGTTCTACAGCTCAGCTGCTTTCCAGGTGAGGAATCAGAAACCCAGCACTGCTTCTGCAGCTGGATGAGAGCTTTAGAGCCTTTGCCTGCCCCCCCCAACCTGCTGTGTTCTGCTCCCCATCTTTCCCAAGCCTCCAGTGTGCTGCCAAGTTCCCACCACGCCAAAAAAGAACCGGAGAGCCGGAGGCCTGGGTTCTGTCCCTTTGATTTCTGGCTTTACAAGTCGGCTCTTGGCCGAGTTCACCAGACCTCTGCAGATGGTCCTCCTTTGTCCCCGGTGGCGGAGAGAAGCATCCATCTCTCCCTTCCACCCTCTCTGGCTTCACTCCCTTCCCAGCCTCACCCTCCCCAGGCTGCCCTGTTGACTTGTGGTCTGTGCCTCCCGGTGCATCCTTCCTTCCACCTGCCAGAGTTGCGAGAGAGTCAGGGTTGCCTTACTTCTTTGCAAGCCCTGGGTGTGGAGTGACTCTGGGTGCTCAGAGGCGAAGCCTGAGATATGCCTGAAGTCTGTGACAGTCCCCCTCCCCCNCCCCCCCCCAGCCACCCCGGATGACACTGACCCCAGCCAGACAGGAGGAAGTCTTTCTTTGCACCAGAGGTGCAAACAGCCAAGCTGCACTTGCACCTGCTACCACGGGCTGCCTAGCCCTGACCTCACCTGTGAGTGCTGGATCACCTATGGGATGTATCACCCCTGGCTGGGAACAGTCCCCACGTGGCCCATCCAAGAGCATAGTGTGTCTGAGGAGACATCAGTGGGGTGCCGCAGAATACCTACCTCCAGGGAATTGAAGGCTCTCATCTCTGAGTTTAAGGAGCTTGGGCAGGGACAGGGCCTGCACTTTTTTTTTTTAAAGATGTACACAGTGTCCCACTGCCAAGAAGGGACAGAAAGTTCTAGAAACAGCCAAGAGGTCCTGCTAAGAAAAAGCCTGTAGACAGATACAAACCCCTTTCAGATTAGTCAACCTTCAAGTCTGCCAAGTGGCTATTGTTAATACCTTGGGAGCTGGGTGGAGCCAGGTCCTTTCGTGTTCACCTTTGACCTTACCTCTGTGCTCTGTTGCTCTTGCCTGGTGGAGATAGAGGACAGAAAGTAAGGCAGTCCTAGGTCAGTGCCCACCAGCCGTGAGTCCCTCAGCCAAGCTCCAGTCTACACAGGGGTAACCTGAGACCCGAAGCACTATGCTACTTCTGCAGGCTGGAGTCACCAATTGGCATCCCTTAAGCCTCTGGGGCCTGCTTGATGAGAGTTTAGTAACCCAGGTACTGGAGCACACCATCAGGAAGCCAAATCAGAAGGACTACAAGTTCAAAGGTAGACCGGGTGACTTAGTAAGACTCTGTCACAAACTCAAAACAAAACGGAACAAAACATAAATAAATAAATAAATAAATAAATAAATAAATAAATAAATAAGAACTAGGGAAGCCGGGCGTGGTGGCACAGACCTTTAATCCCAGCACTTGGAAGGCAGAGGCAGGTGGATTTGTGAGTTCGAGGCCAACCTGGTCTACAGAGTGAGTTCCAGGATAGCCAGGGTTACACAGAGAAACCATGTCTCGAAAAACGAGAAAGAGAGAGAGAGAGAGACAGACAGACAGACAGACAGACAGAGACAGAGAGACAGAGAGACAGAGAGAGACAGACAGAGACAGAGAGAGCGCTAAGGCTAGACCCCAGCAGAGGGTCTAGCTTTGCCTAGCACGTGTCAAGCCCTGGGTTCCAGCCCCAGAGACAAGAAATAAGCAAAGCTTTAGCCCAAATGGCTGAAGCTGGGGCCTCATCCTGAGTGACACCCACAATGTTTTCCTGTTCTTATTTGGGGATGGGGGGTCTCACTAAGTTTCCAGACTGCCTTTGAATCTCTGGCTCTCCTGACTTGGCCTCTGGAGTAGCTGTGCCCAGGTTCCTGCACTATGGCGCCTACCACAACTACGCTGTGCATGGCAAGGCTGGGAAACTGAGGCAGAGGCTGAGTGGCAAACACCTAGCCATTTGTCATCCAGCCCATGACAGAACTGTCTGCTAGGCCCTGCACTCCAGTGCCAATGTGTGACATTGACTGTGTTATAGTCTCCATGTATGCCGACTCCCACCAAATATCCAGGGGTCCCCTAGCACCTCTGTTTAGGCTCACCCTTGTTCTTGCAATCCCACCATTGATAAACCCTGTCAACGTAAGACCGATCCCTTGGGGACATTTTCTAAGTGGATGATCCCAAGGATGACAGAAGCAAGGGTCTCAGACCCAGTGGCTCAGGCTATCACCACACGTGGCTGTAAGGTACATCCATGCTGACTGGCTGGCTGCGTGTGGGGAGAGTGTCCTGATGAAGGTGACGCCCCCACATCAATCCCACAGCGCCCCAACTCCGACAGGAAGCAGAGTACAAAAGCCGGAAAGGACATCAAATGTACCGACTTGGCAGAGGCGTGGATGTGTGGGATTGCTGTCAGAGTTCAAAGGAGGGGCTAAAATGTGGAGGGTCCTGCACAGCATCTCCCCCTGTGCCGGTGCTCCTTGAGGGCACTGGAGACAATCACAGGCTGCACATGCTCTTCCTGATGGTGACCTGGAGCCTGTAGGGCTGGCTGTGGCTGGCCTTGCAATGCATGCTGGGAGGCAAGATGAGGTGATGCTGGAGGCCAAGTGCTGATGGCTGGTGTTCTCTGATATAGCTCTGTACATGAGGACCGTCTCCATCCTCAGCACCCTCTCTTCACTGCCTCCTCACCTTTTTTTTTTTTTTTTTTTTTTTTAAAAAACCAGCAAAGTACGGAGAGGGGAATACATTCGCCTGAAGTCTAGCAGCCAGGGAGCAAGGAGAACTTAGAGCTGGGGAGAATAATTAAGCTGGGTTTTGACGGATGAATAGGAGTTTTATAGGAAGCAAATCAGGAAATGAGCTGAATTCCCCATTTCAGAACCCTGTTTACGCTGCATCTCCATTCCCTTCCCTCCCTCTGCCTTTAATAATATTCTATTATTAAATGTGCTAACATATAGAAGAAAAGAAACCCATTCTTATTTATTTATTTATTTATTTATTTATTTATTTATTTATTTTTGGGTTTTTCGAGACAGGGTCTCTCTGTGTAGCCCTGGCTGTCCTGGAACTCACTCTGTAGACCAGGCTGGCCTCGAACTCAGAAATCCACCTGCCTCTACCTCTGCCTCCCAAGTGCTAGGATTAAAGGCATGTGCCACCACTGCCCGGCAAGAAACCCATTCTTTAGACTAGGAAAACCTGCTTGGGTTTCCTTTATGGTGGCTACAGATATACTAGAGCTCTAGCCTTTACTGAGACTAGTACGGAGTGGGAGGGGCTTATGGCCCCGCCCCCTAACCTAGGAGCCATCCACACCAGCTAGCTTCTAAGAAAAGGAGAGTCAGTTTTTTGTAACTATGTAGCGCCTGGCAGTTTGGTCCTACTCCTGTGGATGGTCACACACCCAAGAACCCATAGCAACACAACTGGAGTCAAAGGATTATTAAATTAAAAAAGAAAAAAAAAGCCGGCGTGGCCCACGCCTTTAATCCCAGCACCCGGGAGGCAGAGGCAGGTGGATTTGTGAGTTCGAGGCCACCCTGGTCTACAGAGTGAGTTCCAGGATAGCCAGGGCTACACAGAGAAACCCTGTCTCGAAAAAACCAAAAAAAGAAAAGAAAAGAAAAGAAAAGAAAGAAAGAAAGAAAAGTGTGGTGCAGAGGCTGGAGAGATGGCTCAGAGTTTCAGAGCAACGGCTGCTCCTCTGGAGGAACCAGGTTCAATTCCCAGTAACCACATGGCAGCTCACAACCATCTGCAACTCCAGCCCCAGAGAATCTGATGCCCTCACACAGACATGCATGAAATGAAAAGTTTATTTTTTAAGTGTGTAATGAATTTAATTCATACAGATAACATAGCTCTTAGTTATGGGCACTGGAAGGAGTTGATTTTGTTTGTTGGAGTGGGTATGGCCCTGTTGGAGTGGGTGTGGCCTTGTTGGAGTGGGTGTGTTGTTGTAGGCATGGCCTTAGGACCCTCATCTTAGCTGCTGGGAAGCCAGTCTTCCACTAGGTGCCTTCAGATGAAGATGTAGAACTCAGCTCTTCCTGCACCATGCCTGCCTGGATGCTGCCATGTTACTGCCTTGAGGATAATGGACTGAACCTCTGAACCTGTAAACCAGCCCCAATTAAATGTTGTTTATAAGAGTTGCCTTGGTCCTGGTGTCCGTTCACAGAAGGAAACCCCTAACTGAGACACTCAGTATCTTGGGTATTGAGCCAGGGAATGCTCCAGCCCTTAGTGCTTCCTCTTTGTTGGGGAGACAGGACACAGACAAGTTAGTTAATGTGTGGAATCACCAGAGCTAGGGACTACCCATGCAGCACTGTGGCTGCTGAGGGACAGAGACTGCCCACCTGGAAACGGGGGGCAGACATCGGCAATGAGGTGGCACAGATAGAAAGATTTCAAGACACCCAGAGAAGCCAGGAAAGACACGAGGGGGAACGTGGAAGGAGAACAAGGAAGAAAGGATTATTAAGTGATCGCCATCACGGTCACCATCTTTACCACCAACAGCCCCATCAGCATCACCAGTGTCACCAAGGCTATCAGCAGCACCAACATCACCTGCATCATGATCATCACCATTACTATGATTACTCATCATTACCGCCACCATCAGCAATACCATAATCACCCACCCTCAGATCTCCATTTACCATTATCACCATCATCAGTGCTATTGCCATAATCATCTTTACCACCATCACCACCATTATCACCATCATCACAACCATCATCATAATCACCACCCTTACAATCGCCGTCATCATCATTACTATGATCCCCAGCATCATTACCAGCATCACAACCATTGCTATCACCATCATCACCAACTTGGCTCCACCACGATTACTACTGGCGTTACAGTTATCACCATCATTATCCCCATCACCAGCATCATCACCACCACGATTGCTGCCATTGCTCTCAGCATCCCTCTTTGGAAAGCCGGTCCTTAGCTCTGAACATCTCTAAACAAAACCCGCTTCATGCTGACACGACACCCATCAGCAGTCAGGATCATTGACTTAGAGGACAGGAGAGCCAGGGCATCTCTGTCATATCGTTCTTGAAGCTTCTTCTTCCCTCCTCACGGCCTCACATCTACGTTTGCCTTTATTTCCTGTCACTGAATACAAGCAGCATTTTCAGAAACAAGCAGAGGCTCTGGAAGACCTACAATTATCCACTGCGCAGCCTCAAGAGGACTGAAGCTCGTCTGGAGCCTCTGTCATCCAACAGGATTCTGAGATTTAACTGCTCGAACCCAGGCCCTCCTTGCTAACAGCATGGCTGCTGTGGTTTAGGTTGGTGAGCATCTGTGGAGGTTGGATGAGAGGGGGCATTTAAAAGTTAAAACCTGGCGGTGGCTGGATGGCCAGCTCTTGCTCTCAGCATTGGTGTTTTGTCTGGGTAGCTTTCCTAGTCCAAATGCACTCCTTTTATGTTAAAGATGAAGTGCTGAGGGCCAGCGAGATGGCTCAGCAGATAAAGGGGATTGCCATCAAACCTGAGGACCTGAGTTTTGTCCCTGGAATTCACAAGGTGGAAGGAAAGAGTGGAGTCCCACCCACATGATGCTGGTTGGTCTCCGTGCCCCTCCCTGGATGGGTGACCTCAGGCTCTGGGCTTTGGAGGTCTTTGTGCCTCTGCAAAGGTCAGAGATGACAGACTGTACAATGTGAAGGGAGGGCCTCTCTATCTGGCTGGGCGGGTCAAACCCAGCTCATCCCTGACTGGGAAAACTCATTAGCCAGGCTCTCTTGGCCTCAGCTTCCTCTTGCAAAATGGAATTGATAAAGCCACATCTCAGGAGGGCAGGGGGAGCAGAGGACACCGACACCGACACTGACAACACTGTGCAAGGAAAGTTGCCTGAACAGGTGATCTCTCTCTCTCTCTCTCTCTCTCTCTCTCTCTCTCTCTCTCTCTCTCTCTCTCTCAACAGAGGCAAACACAAGGTGGCTTTAGTAATTTCTCTCTCTGTGTCTTGCCTTGACACCATGGTGGTCTGATTGACAGGTATAAAAAAGAAAGTAAGAAAGCAAGCAAAAAAGGATAAACAAGAAGGGTATACTAAAAACACATGAGCACACACACACATGCTCACACATACACACATGCATGCACCTGCACACATACACGCACACACCTGCATACATTCACACATGCACACATGCATACACATATGCGCACATGCATACATATACACACATACATATGTTCACATGCATGCACATGCATACGCACATATGCATATACACATGCACACATGTGTACACACATGCAAACATACACATGTTCACACATGTATACACACACAAACAGAAACCCACCCCCCTACACACACACACACACACACAAACACACACACACACACACACACACACACACGTACATGCACACGCTCACTCACAAAGGCCAGCTGAGGGACCCTGTTAACGTATAAACAAAAGGTGGGGGGTAACCCTCGAAGGCTTCATTCTGACAGCCCCCGGCGGCAGTGATGAATTCGAGAAGTTATCTCATTTCCCACTGTTTTAATTAGAGACTTGGGCTCTGAGGCCTTGCAGCTGGCTGCTTTGTGCCTCGTTCTGTTGCCTGACAGAGAAAAATGTCTCCATGATGTCAGCCAAGCTCCCTGCCAGACCCGAGCAAGCAAAACTTCTGAGATTCATAAACTTGTGGTTTGGGGCCCGAGTGCCATTGAAGCTGGGCCTCCGTGGGGAGAGGGTGACACAGACAGTCCTTCTCTTGGGTGACCTCTTTCAAGCAAGGTGGGGGGCCTCTGGCAGGACTGCAGGAGGAGCAGGTGGGGCCCAGGACACAGCCCTAAGATGATGTCTTGCATCTCAGGGTCTAGTTTCTAAGAAATGAACTCTCCTTGTGGCTCCTAATTGAGTCAGCTTGGAGGAGGAGGCCCTGCTTCTCCAAGACAATGCCTTTGACTGGGGAGTGTGCTGTGCGCTCAGGGTAATTGAATCTGATGCTCGTCTTCTGCCAACAGAGCCTTTATGACAGGGCCATAGCATTCGGCTGGTGCCAAGCTCTCTGGGTCTCTGTCTCCCGTGTGATCACCTGCAGCCAGGTGGCTGGCAGGCAGAGAGATGCCAGCTAGGGAAACAATGGCCTCTGACCTCAAATGGAGAGCACAGCTTGGGGGATCTGTCTAGCTTTGAGCTTGTCTCTCTGCAAAGCAAACACCCTAAGTGGTCACCTGGCTCGGGACATCTTGAAAATGAACTCCTGGGAAGGGAAACTGCTAGTTCAGAACTAAGGAAATGGTCCCTGTGAGGCCCATAGGGGACTCTGGGAAGGGGCATGGTTAGGACCTGTTTGTGTGCGCTCCTGCTGAGACCACCCAGGACGGCCACCTTGCTCAATGCAGACACAAACTCTCTAGACTCTAAACAGCTGTCCACAAGTGACTGTCAGAAGTCATCTCGCCCTGTCTTAGAGGATCTCACTCAAAGTCGGCATCTGGGGGGTGGAGGGGCGCTCCTGCACATGCTCTGTGAGCAGTAGATGCCCAGAACTAGCTGTGGTCAACCGACCCGACAGTTACCTAGGATCAAGCCCGTGGGGTCGAGGCTGTGGAGGGGGGCAGCTAGCTGAGGGTTGATCTCTTGGCCGGCCATAGGAGGATTGATCTCAAATAAGGGAGCTTGTAGGTGCTCCAAAGACACCTTTATGGGTTGACTCCTTGATCCAAAAATAACTTAGTCACTATAGACTCCAGAGTATGATCCAGTTGCTTGCTTTGTTCATAGAGACCAACTCTCTAGCCCATACTAGATGCTCAAATAAGCCGGCTATCTTTTGATGAGATAAAATGTAAGTATTAAGAAGATAAAGTTTTTTAAAAATATTTTTTTAAATGTTGCTCCTGGTCAAAATAAATGGCAAGTAACTTCCTCTAATTACACTTTTTTTTTTTTTTTTTTTTT
>NC_034609.1:44195121-44244491 GCF_900095145.1 Mus pahari
AACTCACTTTGTAGACCAGGCTGGCCTCAAACTCAGAAATCCGCCTGCCTCTGCCTCCCAAGTGCTGGGATTAAAGGCGTGCGCCACCACGCCCGGCTCCCTAATTACATTTTAATCATGAAACTGTCATTTTAAAGGCATGGAGCTATCCAGCAGTGAAGGGCAGTGATCCGAAAGATCAAAAATGAGTGAACAAGCCAGGCAGCTTCCAGTCTGTTTAACTGACTCTTTACAAACCCTGAGAAGATTGAGAAATTAAAAAGCACCCAGCACCCAGAGAGCAAAACCACAACCCCTGACATCAGTCCAAATGACAAGGCTTGGCGAAGAAAGGGTCGCATGGCAAAATAAGAAGCTTGCTCACAAAGGATGGGCAGAAATGGACCCAGCGACAGAAAAATCAGTGAGTGCATCAGGGCTCATGGGTCAGAGGGAGTCAGGGAAATGAGCAGAGGCGCAGGGTGTGTGTTGTAATAGATTCCAATCAAGGTCATGGAAGATGAGCCTAAGGCACTGAAGGAGAGGGACCTGTGCCTTGAGGCACAATAGGAACCACCCAAAGGGAAATAAGGAGCAAGGAGGAACCACTGCAGGGCAATAGCTAGAGGCCCAGGAGGAGCACAGGGCGGTGAGGGGAAGGGGAGGAGGAGGGAACAGGAGAGAGAGGCAGGGGGTGGAGGGGAGGAGGGAGTAGAAAAAGGGAAGGAGAGGGAGGGAGGGGAGGAGTGGGGGAGGAAGAAGGGAGGGGAAGGAGAGAAGAGTGGGGAAGGGAGGGGGAGGGAGGAGGGTGTTAGGAGGGGAAGGGGCGGGGGACAGGGGAAGGAGAGGAGGAGAGAAGGGGAGGGGGAGGGGAGGAGGGAAGAAATGGAAAAAAAATACTTGAAGAAATAACCATTGAAATGTTTCCAATTATGATTAAAACTGCAGCCCAATAGGATCACAAGAAACATGCCTGAAACTACACCAGGGCACAGGATTCAAGTTGTTTAAACAATCAAAATCCCCCAATAAGAAAGAGGAAATTCCCCAGGTGTGGTTGTGCCTGCCTGTGATCCCAGCACTTGGCAGGAGGATTCTTGTGAGTTCAAAGCCAGGGCTGGGCTGTATACGGAGTGAGACCCTATCTCAAAATAATAAAATAAAATTTAAAAGCATAAAACATCACAGTGGCTATGGCGGGTAGCAAATTTCTTATGGAAATAACGGAAACCAGAAGACCATGGAACTGAAAAGGGTTATGCTATAAAACAAAACAAAACAACAGCTTCAATCTGGAATCTTACACGTATGACAATGGTTTCCAGTAGCAAAGGCAAAGAAAGGATTTTTCACTCCAAAGCAGGAAGAATTCATCACATGAAAATACAAATAATAATAATAATGATGATGATGATGATGTAGAGGGAACTTGTGAGGCCAAAAGTGGGAACACTATGGCAAGACCATAGTTTTAAACATAATCATATCAAAACCACACTAAGTGTAAATGGTACAAAAAAATTTAAAAGGCTGAGATTATCAGAGAAAATAAAAAAGGTAAATCCTGACAGAAAGGACACAAGACATCTTTCTTACTTAAATTGCTTTAAAAGAAAAGATTAAAATGGCAAAGATGCATCTGGGGATTGAAAACACATTTATTATGTGCCTGAAAATAAACACAAACTCCAAAAGAGCACCGACTGCTCTTCCGGAGGTCCTGAGTTCAAATCCCAGCAACCACATGATGGCTCACAACCATCTGTAATGAGACCTGATGCCCTCTTCTGGTGTGTCTGAAGACAGCTACAATGTACTTACATATAATAAATAAACAAAAATAAAATTAAAAAAAAATGTTAAGAAGTGGAATAGGCTGTGGCTATGTCTTGTGTGAGACTGTACCACAGGCAGGCAGCCTGAGATGTGCCAAACATGTGCATCCCATGTTGTGTTCTGAGGAACAACTGAGAATAGAACCTAAGATAACTAACTACTAAGAAGCCAACGAAAGGAGACAGAATGAAACAACACTGAAATAATAGCTGGTTAATTAAAAGAGAGATAGAAAAGGAGGAGAAAATGAAGACAATACAGAATAGCAAATAGCAAGGTCTGCATAAAGAGCTGGATGGGTGAAGTTTTTACCCTGCAAGCATGAGGCATGTATGTATCCCCAGAAATCACATAAAAGCTAGGTAGGTGTGGTCATCACCTAGGACTCAGGAGCCAGAATCATGGGATCCCTGGGTCAAGTTGCTTGGCTAAGGCTAAGATTCATTGAGCTCTGGATTTATCAAGAGACTTTGACTCAATGAATACAATGGAGAGTCATGGATAAAGATACCCAACAACTTCACCCCCCTGCATGTACATACATGTGTCCACTGAAATGTCTTCGGGTTATATGGGCTGTGAGCACCTGTGTGGATCCTATGATCCAGTTAGATCTGCTCCAGGGTCATCGCTACTCAGGGAATAACCCTGTGGCAACAGCAGCAGCGTCCCAAGGGAAACCCACCACAGAATCATTTCAAAACTTTGCTTATGTCTTGGCTGTGACATCCCAGTAGCTGGATCAAGTTTGAGTCCATGTCCCAGAGTCACAGAACAAGGGAACACATGCAACCCTCAAGGAAGGGAGCTTTGAGGCCCAAGATAAAGCTGTGCGCACACAGCAGAGTAGGGAGTCTGGCCAATACTGGAACCCACCCTAGGAATAATTCACGTCTCACAAAGAACCTTGAGCCACAAGAAGCCACAAGCTCACACTCTACAAAGAGCAAAATCTGGTTTAATCAGTATCCAGTTTTTCTCACACCCAGAACAGGGCTGGGCAGTTTGTCTTGAGGTTAGAAGCACAGATAGCACTTGGGAAGCAGAGGCAGGCAGATTTCTGAGTTCGAGGCCAGCCTGGTCTACAAAGTGAGTTCCAGGACAGCCAGGGCTACACAGAGAAACTCTGTCTCGAAAAACAAAAACAAAAACAAACAAACAAAAAAACAAAACAAAACAAACAAAACAAAAAACAAAAAAAACAGCACAGATAGAAAACACTGTCCTCATATTTGGCATATTTGGTAGTGGCAGCGTTCCTCTGCCTTTACACACTATGGTGAGGGCTCAGTGGTTAAGAGCACTGACTGTTCTTCTAGAGGTCCTGAGTTCAATTCTCAGCAACCACATGGTGGCTCACAACCATCTGTAATGGTATCCAACACCCTCTTCGGGTGTGTCTGAAGACAGCTATAGTATACTCATACATAAAATAAATAAATAAAGTTTTTTTTTAAGAGTGACTGATAGGTTCCAGTGTCCATTGTGTATTAACACACACACACCTGATGCACACTCTTTTCTCCTAAAAGAACCTCAATATTGTGCAACATCATGGGGAGACAATGTGATAGGTGTGTGTGTGTGTGTGTGTGTGTGTGTGTGGATGGATGGATGGATGATGGATGGATAGATGATGGATGGATGATGGATAGTGGATGATGGATGGGTAGATAGATGGATGATGATGATGTGTATGTGTGTGTGTGTCGATGGATGGATGGATGATGGATGCATGGATGGATGATGGATGGATGATGGATGCATGGATGGATAGATGATGAATGGATGATGGATGGGTGGATAGATGGAGGATGGATGGATGGATGATGGATGGGTGGATGGATGTAGGATGGAGGATGGATGGATGATGGATGGATGGAGGATGGATGAATGATGGATGGGTAAATGGATAGATGGGTGTATGGATGGAGGATGGATGGATGATGGGTAGATGGATAGATAGTTGGATGGATGATAGATGGATGGGTGGATGGATGGATAGATGATGGATGGATAAATGGATAAGTGATGGATGATAATGGACGGGTGAATGATGGACAGGTGATGGATAGATGATGGATAGATGGATGAATGACTTGATGGATAGACTGACAGATGAGTGATAGACAGCTATTGGGCAATCAAGAGGTGATGGCTGGATGCTTGACAGTGTATCCATGGGTGGATCATGACTGGACTAAGTTCACCATGGCAGTCCTGACTTAATCACTGGCACCTCCCTGTGTGGTCCTCAGAGCTTCTGAGCCATTTCTTTCCACTTTTTAGGTTAACAGGTTGACCCCATCTCCTGTGCCTACCCCAACTACAGCCAAGGAGACCGACCAACTAGCTCCACTTAAAGCTCTCCCCCATAAAAGCTCCTTGGGCTGTAGGCTCTTCTCAATCTTACAAAAACTGGGGCTGGAGGGTGGGGAGGGGGTAGGTAATTCTGACGTGTCTCCTCATCTACTTCCACTAACATTTGCTATATAGGGCCCTGCTATGGATCACGATAAGGCTGGCAGCTGGATTTACTGAAAACGAGAAACCTCGCCCCTTCTCAGTGACATGCCTAATTAAAACCAAGGGCTGAGGGCCTTGGACTTGAGAGCATTACCACGTCCTGCTATCGGGCGGGGGAGTGCACTCCACAGGAATGCAGAGGCCGCAGCTCCAGAGCATGGAGTTGGGGCTTTAGACTTTGCCCTCTGTCCCTGGGCTGGAGGGCAAGAGCTCCGCAAGGATGATGGGACTTCTTTGTGGACAGCACTCAGCTGGGGCCAGCATCTGCCTCTGCACATCCTCTGTCTCTGCTTGCTGTCTTCTTCCTTCTCTCCCATCCCTCTCTCCACGGCACTTCTGCCTCTCCATCTCCCACTTTCTCTGCCCACTTGCGCTTGTCTCTCTCAACCTGTTTTCTTGGTTCCCCCCTTTTACTCTCCGTCTTAGCTCTCCTTCTACCCCAATCTACTCTTCCACTTCATCTTCTCTTCCAGCTCGCCTCTTTCCCTCCTTCCCTTCCTCCCTTCCTCTTTCTCCTTCTTCAGCCCATTTTCAATCTCACCATCCACCAACCGATACAGTGCAGGCCTTAGCCCACCCTTGGTGCGGCATTACAGTAGAGGCCTGCTCTATCTATCCTGGCAGTCCCCTTGGGCCACGAGGCCATCACTAGGCCCATTCTAAACTAAGACGCCATCTTGGGTGTAGTGAGTCTCCTGAGCTGGCAAATCTTCTAGGAGCACCTTCTCTGGTGGCTCGGGCAGCCATCCTGTCTCCTTGGCCATGTCAGGGACTTCAGTGTCTCAGCTCTAGAGGCTAATATGAGCCGGGTGCAGATGGAGAGAAAGAAGAGGTTGAAGGTTTGATGAGGCAGAAGAAAGGGGAGCCAGGGCTGCATGGGGTAGAGATCTGGCAGAGCAGGGGCTTTGGGTCTTATGGCCAGAACACTCTGATCACCCACAAGCTTAGTTCAAACAAGTGGGTGTGGGTGTGTGCTGTGTGTGTTTTGTGTGTGTGTGCATGTATGTGTGAATATGTTTTTGCATGTATGTATGTATGTTATATATATGCATGTGTTTTGTGTGTGTGCATGTATGTGTGAATATGTTTTTGCATGTATGTATGTATGTTATATATATGCATGTGTTTTGTGTGTGTGCATGTATGTGTGAATATGTTTTTGCATGTATGTATGTATGTTATATATATATGCATGTGTGTGTTGTGTGTGTATTTGTGTGTGCATGTGTCTATGTTGTGCATGTGCATTGTGTGTTGTGTGTATTTGTGTACACATGTGTGTTCATGTGTGTATGTTATGCATGTGCATGTGTGTGCATGTGCATATGTTGTGTGTGCACATGTGAGCATGTGTGTGTTGTGTGTACATGTATGTATATGTTGTGTGTGCATGCTTGTATTGTTTGTGTGTTAGTGCATGTGTGTATATGTTGTGTTAGTGCGCGCGCGCGCGCGCGTGTGTGTGTGTGTGTGTGTGTGTGTGTGTGTGTGCATGCATGAAGTTTGGGAGAGAGAAGACAATGTAAAGAAATGTACTCAAAGAAGCAGACTGCCTGGCTTCTCAAGACTGGCTTGGCAAGACAGACAGACAGACAGAGGAAAGGACAGGGATGAGACTCGGACAGGGAGCCCATCCAGGAGCCAATCTCATGAGAACATGGAAGGAAGGAGACTGTAGAAAGGGAAGCTTCCCCGAGCCCAGAGGGAGAGGCAGCAGCTCAGGTGAGGGAAGCTGTAAAGTCGGGAGCCATTACTTGGAGGCTGGTGAGGTACCAGCCATCTGTCCATTGCTGGTGTCTGGGCCCATGCACCGTGGCTGGTAACCCTAGTGTGGGGTTCTGTGAGTGCAATTTGGGATCTGGCCACACCATCCACCTCTTAGGGCTGCCCACAGCCACCTTCCTCACGGCGCTGAGGCCAGTGATGCGGGTCACAAGCCTCCCAACCTGCAGTCAGCCCTCCGCCCCCTCCAGACACTGCCTGCCAACTCAGAAACCTCGCTTCTTCCTTTCCCACCATGCTTACTCTGTGGGTTGTTTTAATCAGGGTCACACAGTGTGCAGAGGGCATGGGAGATGGGAAGGGGACCCTGGCTAGGATGTCCTCAATGCTCCCACATCTGGGTCCCAGCCAGCACCAATGGGTCCCCTCTAATAGCCCTGGGCTCTCCAGATCCTCCCACAATCTCTTGCATTTACAAATAAAGGAAGCTCAACAATAGCTACCTTTCCCCAGCCTGCAGAAAGGGCCTAGAAGCCACCACAAGGGCTCCCACCAGGACCACCAGAGCATACAAGAGGTAGATGGCAATACAGAGATGGGGTGGATGTGGATGAAGGACCTGCTGAGGGCGGCGTTGGTATGAGGAGCCTGGGCTCTTGCTGGTTCTACCATTGGACACCTTCTTCTGTTGGAGCTGCTCTGTCACCCCGGGACACACTGTTCTCATTTCATTGTGAGCTCCTGCCGCTCACAGCTCTGTTCCTATCACCTGCTTCCTAACCCAAGACCTGGACAGAAGAGGTGCCATTCAGCAAGAGAGCCTGACCCTTGTAAGCCCCCCATGGCCACTGCCCTCAGTTTCAGTCCTCGGGGATGGAATTCAACCACCTTTCTAAATGGACGCTGTAACCTGGGGCCACCTGCACACAGCGTGCTGCCTCAGAAGACTAAACACTGATGTAAAGAGATGCTCACCTCAAGTCCTCAGCTGTCTCCCTCCCCAGCGTCCCTGCTCTGCCTTTGGGGCTCAAGTATTCAAATCTCACACAGATTTCAAACAGCATCCATCTTAGGTGAATAATACTGGGGACCCAGGACTTCCTGGGGAACACGCACTCCCCAGATTGGCTCACTCTTGCTAGGAAATCTCCTATTCCCACCAAATAAACAAGAAGCCCCATCCATTTCCAGGCAGCCAGGAGAATGCAGGCTTCCACAGCCCCAGGACACCTGCCCTCCAGCAGGAATAGACCCCATCCAAGTAAACACCCCGCCTGGGGGAGGCGGTCAGCGGGGAAGGGATCCATCCGCCAGGCTCCGGACATCCTGGATAGCAGTCAGAACACTTCCTTCCCCATCTTAGAGAAAAATGTCATATTCGTCCAGCCAATTCTTCTTTCCTTTCACACGGAGAACAGTACCTGGTGTGATTTCCGAAAAGCAGGAACAGCCTGGCTCTGTCCCCACATGTCAGCCTGATGGCTTTCCTCAGTCCTCCGTGCCTTCGTGTTTACTCAACAGACATTGTCTGAGTCCAAGCTCAACGAAGAGTCCTGTTCCTGGGACGCTGTGTGATGTGAGCACATGACGATCCACTATGGTCAGCCTAAATACTCCACACAAGACGGTGTTTCGGGTATGCTGAGGTGTGACTGGCAGACCACTGTCCAGTCAGGAGCTCCTCTGTCCGGGTTGTTCAGATGTGCTTGCCCCTAGCACTGAATAACAAGGAAGTCAGGGACACGAGGACCCTATTATGAGCAAGGAATGTTTTTTGACTCCTCTGTCCAGATGTAGTCTCTGAATGCAGAGATCGTCTTTGTTCCACAGGAGGAAGAGGTGGTGTGTGGTGGCTCCCACAACAACCCTCTAGAGGCACCAGCCATCACTAGCGCTGGGAGTTGTGGTTCTGGGTGTGAGGGCTCACTTGTTACAGCAGCCAAACTAGCCCTTGAAGGGGTTGAGCTGTGCCTCCGAGCGCCCCCTGACTCCTCGAGCATGGAAATGGAGATGAAGTTAACCCAGCTCCTTCACGACTCAGCTGCCTCTCATGTTTGTATTCTGCTTTAACTTCCATGGCTTCTGAGGGGACTGGGGGTTGCGGGGGGAATGTTAAATTGGAAAGATCATGGGCAAAATAAAAAAATGAATAACTTACCCCATATCTGTCTATATTGGCTCCTTCCCTTCCATGAAGAACCCCCTGCTCTCCACCCTGCTTCCCACCACTGCCTCTGCACCAAGCTCAAACCCTCCTCTCAATGTCTGTTCCCAGCAGAAGCAAGCTTCGACGGAAGAGCTCAGAGAGCCCCAGCAGATCACCCAAAGCTGCCCGGCGGCCTGCAGGCTGAACTGCCCTCTATCCTCTTTCCTCCCTGTGATCTCGCTGAGCCTGGTCTTTCAGATAGTCATAGTTCTAAAATGACAGCCGCCGCCGCCGCCGCCGCCCACTCAGGGACATTCCTTGTTCAGAATCACCCTGAGTGCTCAGGCACAAGGCTGTCTTGCACATTCTAGAGACAGTGTGGGCTTTCCTGGGCTAAGGGATGGTCTAAAAGGAGCTTGATATTGCCTGCTGGCCAGTAGCCAGCCTGTGGTCCCCCTCATCCCAAACGCCGTGGGACCTCTGGTCTCCATGGAGTTGTGAGGTGATGTGGGGGTGAGCTTGAGACCAAGGCAGTAGGGGAGGGGGACTCTTTCCACTTCCCCTCTGCTCTCTGAGCCTGCCTGGTACCTGGTGATAGATGGCCTCTCCACAAAGCTTTCAGAGGGCACTCCTTAGTTACCATGTCTGCCTGGGATAACATCACTAGGACTGCAGAAGACAGCGAGGACACACAGACCATAGTGTCACACAGACAATGGAGTATCTGTCACACACAGGTAAGCACAAGGCAACCACAAGGACAGGATGGGGCCAACGAGGAGACCCTTCATTGGGTACCAGCAAGCTCAGTTCAGACCTCCTGGAGACATCTGACAGTGAAGCTCCTGAGGTGTAGCTACACCAAGCAGCCAGTCACCGGGGACACTCCTCTGAACGCCTGTGTCCCACTTCAAGTTCCTGGGGGCACTTTGGGCACTGTGAAATCACATTTATGCAGAGGTGGGAACTATTCTGAGCAGTCATTTATCCCCCGACCTCCAAATGGGTTCCCAAGGCTTGTCAGAGGTAGAGGCCGTGAATAATATTTCACACCGCCCGGGGCTTCCTCGCTCCCTCAGAGCCTTGGCTGCCTGGGAGAGATTGGCTCTTCTGGAAGCTCAGGACCTGGTTGGACGCGCCTGTTTTTGCACCCTCGACCGTCTGGGTGTGCATTCACCAAATGGATGTATGTGTGTTGAAGTTGGCAGTGGAATTTTGGAAGTGGCTGGGCGCTGTGAGGAGATAGGGCCCTGGCTGAGAATTAATTTGCATTCGGCTCTCCCTCAGCCCCTCAGGAGCTGGCTTAGAAAGGAGGCTTATTCATCAGCCACCATGGAATTTGGTCCCTGGGGTTCCTGGCTACGCTGACCATGTAATCAATCATGCAAATAGCCACATTATCTGTGAAGAGAGATGGAGTCACATGCTGGAGGGGTGGGGGAGTTGGCACCAGTGGGGTTCTGTGACCCTGGGGTGGTGTGGCCTTACACTTGTTGGTCAAGAGACACCTAGGTCTCTCGGAGGGAAGCAGAGGACAGAGAAGTGTCTTGCTGCACAGTAAACTGGGAATAGATCCCCCAAGGCGGTGAGCAACCAGAGAGCAGGCAGGCCATCTGTCTTGTATACATAGATGCCTCTCATGTCCCTAGTAGGACGCACATAGGTCTCCAACAAAGCAGAGACATCTCTTTCCTTCCTTCCCTTCCAAGACCCATTTCTCACAGTGTGTGTTCATGTGTGTGTGCATGTGTGTGTGCATGTGTGCGTACATGTGCATGTGTATGTGCATGTGTGCATGTGTGCATGTGTGTGTACATGTGAATCTGCATGTGTGTCTGTATGTGTACATGTGAATGCATTTCTGTGGATATGTGGGTGCACGTGTGCATGCATGCATTATGCATGTGTGCATGTTTGTGCATGCATGTGTGTTTTCATCTGTGTGCATGTGTCAACCTGTGCATGTGTATGTGCATCTGTGTATATGCATGTGTGTGCACATGTGTGTACATACATGCATGTATGCACATGTATGCATGTGTGCATGCATTGTGTGCACACGTGTGTACATGCATGCACATGTGTGCATGTGTATGTGCATATGTGTCAGTGTGAGCGCATGTGTATGCATGTGTGTGGATGTGTGTGTGCACGTGTGCATACGTGTGTGCATGCGTGTGCATGCATGTGTGTGCACGTGTATATATGTATGTGTACGTGCATGTGCATGTGTGAAGCCACCCCATAATGGCCTCCTAACCTCCTTCTTTGCCCAGGCTGGCTGGCACACACACATGCTGATGCTGGAGAATCAGCTTTGATCACTAAGGTAAAAGCATCCCTCAGTGCAAAAGGCCAGAGACAGGAAGCTAAGCCTCAAGTTACCATGAGGAGCAGGACACCCAGCCTGCCGGCCATGTGCGTGCGTGCGTGTGTGTGTGTGTGTGTGTGTGTGTGTGTGTGTGTGTGTGAGCATGTGTTTGGCAAGGTGTGTGTGAGCATGAGCGTGAGTGTGCAAACACATTTGCGTGGGTGTGTACAAGCACGAGTGGAAGCATGCGTGTGTGCTTGCATGTGTGCATTTACCCACTGTGAGAAGAAGACCCACTGTGCATCTCTAGCACCATCTTGGCTGAGTTGACTGACAGGAAGGGACCTGATCTGGGAGGAAGTGTGCTCTGTACTCACCTCCGTCTGGAACGGCTGTCGGGGAGAGCACAGGGTGTTGCAGGGGACACACTGACTTCCCGTGGGATACCCGAGGTTGACTTCTGGGACCCTGTTTTCTGATGATCTTTCCAGAAGGCTCATGGTGACCTGGCTCCAGCAGAGGAAGATATGAATTCCAATTCCACATCTCCACTGTAGTGGTGATGGCTGGCAGTTTCCCCTAGTGTCCCTACTATGCGCATGCTCTCTTTGAGGTTCCGTGGACTGCACTCCCAGCTCACAAAACCCGTGCAGGTGAGCAAGCTGTGCATGTGACTTCTAAGGTGGCATTAGTTTCCTGTGTGAGATCTCCCTCCCAACAGACTCCCTCTTCACGATGAATCCTGCTCTATCCTCCCAGGTCCCCTGAGTGATCTCAGTGTCCCTGAAAGGCCACAGTAGGTCTACAGGGTAAGCATAATGAGACCTTTGTTACTTTAAGTCACTAGGACATTTGCTACCCTGCAGAACGTACCCTCCTGGCAGACTAATATAGCGGCTATCTGACCTTTAGTGGGTACTTGGCTCCTCCAGGCCTCAGTTTCCCCACAGGATGGAGAAAGGACATTTCACACTTCCTTTGGCTTGTGGAAGACAGAGTGGGGAGTGACGCCTGTCAGAGCCTCAGTGGGCTTGGGTGTTCGGAGGACTGTGAGTCTGCTGCAGTCCTTGGCAGGCGGTCTGGGTTGATTCGCACTCAGCACCCACTGTCCCACGCACCTCCCTTTCCTCGCCTTGCCAGGCTCTGTTCTCAGACTCCTCGATGTGGTCCAGGCCCCTGGGATTTGACACGCTCTGTTTGACACCCAGGTGACATGTTACAAACTCCAGGAGCCTCTGCCAGGAAGGCGAGAGAGCTTCGCTAGCTCCTCAGCTTCCTTGAGGCCCCCCTCCCCCAGGATTTTTTTTTCTTCTTCTTCGAATACACCTTTTCCATTAACTGGACTTTTATAGCTTGGATGGAAGACAGCAAGCCGCACACGTTTCCAAGAATTTCCCGAAGCCTGCTTCATGGCCCGCAGAGCCCTTTAAGAATGTATCAGATCCAGCTTAGGACCCAGAAACTCAAAAAGCCCAGCAGAGAGTCATGTGGCAGGCTGGGGGGGTTGCGCCTGGGCATGCCAGGGTCCCAGCAATGACTTATCCATCCAAGCCTGGCTTCTTGATCTCTTTAAATCTCAGTTTTTCTTCCCCGTAAAGTATAATAATGACAGTAAGTGCCTGCAGGTCTCCTGGCAGAGCCCTGCCATCCCTCCGACTTAGAAGCGGAGGAGGAGGATTCGAGGCCATTTATTGCTTGAGCTTCGGGGTGAGTTCAAGGCGCAACTCAGGGAAACTATCTCACCATTAAAAGTAAGAAAAGAGGCCGGGCAGTGATGGCTCACGCCTTTAATCCCAGCACTTGGGAGGCAGAGGCAGGTGAATTTCTGAGTTTGAGGTCAGCCTGGTCTACANAGTGAGTTCCAGGACAGCCAGGGCTANACAGAGAAACCCTGTCTCAAAAAAAAAAAAAGAAAGAAANANANANANANANANANANAANNAAAGAAAAGAAAAGAAAAGAAAAGAAAAGAAAAAGAAAAAGAAAAAGAAAAAGAAAAAGAAAAAGAAAAAGAAAAAGAAAAAGAAAAAGAAAAAAAAGAAAGCTGGAGGGCAGGTCAGTGATAGAGCACCTGTCCAGCGTGTGTGACCCCTGTGGGTTCCTTCCTCGTTATGTACACTAATAAGTGTCATCTCAGAGGTTGATATTTGCAGATAGTATTTGATCCACAAAAACCTTTCTAAAACCCACAAGGAGCAAAAGCAAGAGCTCAGCAAAGCTTGGCTGTTGCCATCACCATCCTCCTCCTCCTCCTCCCCTTCTTCCTCCTCCTCCTCCCCATTGTCATCATCACCATCATCACCCGCACCACCATCATCACCACCGCCACCGTCAGCAACCCAGTTATTATTTATTCCCGCTTTAGACCCCAGACAGCCTGCCTGGTTTCCTGCGGGGAATCTCCTTCCCATCCGCAAATATTTTCAGGCATAGTGATCTCCTGTGTGGCAAGTCGCAAAGCATTTGCTAGAAAGGATGATTTACAGAGATGGGTGACTGATTCTCTGCTGTGTTAGAAAGTAGACATGAGACAGTGACCTGTCCTTGTACGATCTGCAGTCAACGGCCACAGCCTCCTGCATGGACGGCACCTGGGCATGGCGTGGGCTGTGAGACCCCCTGCTCACCTCCCCATGCCTGAAGGAAGCAGCAGTGAGGGCTGAGAATAGCAAGTGCGCCTGTGGAGCGGCGGACTGGGGGCAGAGCTGCCGGGTTCTATGTAGTGATTGCCTAACTAGTATAGACGGACAGACGGGCAGACAGACGGACTGATGGACGGATGGCTTTTTCTGTGCCCAACTGGTGACAACCATTGCAGAGTCTGGTGTGCGCACAGCGCCATTCATCTGTTGAACAAACCAACGGAAAAGCAGCAGTTAGAACCTCCCGAGGAAGACCATCCTGCACCCGTCCTCCCCTTCACCCCACCATACTTCTGGCCACCGCTCCCCGTGCTCCCAGCCACCAGAGAGCAGCAGCCTCTCCCGTGCTCTCAGCCACCCACCACTCCCTATGCTCCCAGTGACCACTCCCACGTCTCGGTGGGGGTTCTGGGCCCGAGTCTTCATCCAAGAGCTCCAGATCTTAGCACAATTGATGTCTGCTGAGCACAACTGGGAGAGGGAAGGAGGAGCCTGCAGTCGTGTAGATGGTGATTGTGTAGATGGGACCTCAGGGTAGAGGAGGTGGCAGGACCCTAGGCAAATAAAACTCTGCTGTGAGCTACAGGAGCAGGGCGTCCTCTGTAGCTTCTCTTCATAGCTTCTTCTAATCTTGTCTAAAGGAGGCTTTTCTTTTCACAGAAATCACATGCAAAGGAGCCGGACTTTTATGCCAGCTGCCAGTCTCTGCCAGTCTCTGCCAGTCTGCCACTCTTTGTCAGTCTCTGCCAGTCTCTGATGGGAAGACCCAGGAAGACGGCAGCCATTCACCTAGGTGGATTTGCTTCCCTCCTCTCTTTTGTGGCTTCTCTGTTGAAGCCAGAAGGGAATCTTGGGATTTGCACTGTGGACAGGGGCTCCCACTCTCAGAGGTTGACATCCGGGCTGGATAAGCGTTTGCTGCGGGGGTGGGGGTGGGGGTGAGGGTAGGGGTGGGGTGGGGTGGGATATGTGCCTCACTGTAGCAGTCTCTTTCTTGTCTCCATCTGTCACCTCCACCCCAGTAGCACCCCAAGCTGCAAACTGGGGTGACTTCAAGCACCGTCAGGTGTCCCCAGGGCTCTCGGCCTTGGGTCAGAATCACTGAGAACCTGCTTGTTTCCATTTCTGACCGAGATCCCAGTCTCAGGTCATCGTGGGTCCTTCCTCTAAAATACAATGTTTCCAGTCCGCCAGGCTGCCCTGAGCAACAAGCCCCCGTTTGTTGAGCCCACCTCTTGGCTTTCAAGCCATTGAGCGGTTCCTGGGATTGTGTCGAAAGCCCTGGCTTTCACCTCTGTTTTGCCAAGTCCTCTGCAGGCCACGTTTGGCCTCAGTCTTGCCTCTCTTTGGTCCTGTAGAAAGTTCCTGGGAAGCCGTGGGCTGGGCTGAGCAGAGGTCTACAACAGAGGAACTGCTTTGAAGGACCCGGCCAGTGTGGCCTTCACCTCTCCGTAGATTTCCTGGTGAGCTGGGGCCTCCGAGTCACTGAACAATAGCCGCAGCTCCCGAGGTTCGGTGGCACAACCTCTTCCCCTGAGGTTACAAACCAACTCAGTTAGACTCAGAACATGGAACAGAGCCAACACGGGGGAGCAGCCTCAGGTGTCCCCCTCCTTATCTGAGTCACTCAGAGCCGCTGGGTCTGGAGCTGGTGGTGACCTGCCTCCAGCAACCTTCCAGGGCTCTGGGAACAGAGAAGAGGCCAAGATCATAAGAGCTTAGTCTCCTTCTTGCTGTGTGGCCTCCCAGGCCTCTTGGAGCCTGCCTGACCCTCCGTGTCTTCACCTGCAGTGAGACCCAAATGCTTCCCTCAGGCCCCGTGGCTGTGTCTGCCAGGTAGCTTGCAGACCACGCCACCGCACAGAAGCACAGACATGGAAGGGACCACTTTCCTGGGGGAGGCTCTCCCAATTATAATCTCTTTCAATTACATATCACTGCATGGCAACATCCAGACAGGCATGGTGCAGGAGGAGCTGAGAGTTCAGCATCTTCATCTGCTAAGATGAAGAAGGTGCTAGCAGAATACTGGCTTCCAGGCAGCTTGGACGAGAGTCTTAAGCCCACACCCACAGTAACACACCTCCTCCAACAAGGTCATACCCACTCCAACAAGGCCACACCTCCTAAAAGTGCCACTCCCTGGGCCAAGCACATACAGACCACCACAGGCGACTTATTGCATGGCGCACTATTACTGACACGAGTCACGAGGTAGATGATCAAGGTCAGTACACTAGGCTGTGGTGTCACACGGACAGAATACCAGCGTTTCAGAGACTGAGGTGGGAAGATGAAGATGTCTGAGGCCCTTTAGGCTGCATTGTGTGACTCTGTCTACAAAACAGAAAGAAAAGAAGAGAGAGAGTCGAAGGAAGAAAACGAGCTGGTGGGCTGATGGAGAGAGGAGGCCGTCGTGAGTGTCTGGCTTAACCAGGGCATGTAAGACGCGAGCAGGACAGTGTCCGGCCTCCTCGGGCACTACTCCACTCCACCTGGAGACTCTGCTTTGTGTGGTCTTAGATAACCACTCACGTAGCCGGTAAAGACAACCTTCACATTTGCACATGTTGTACGTATTTATCCATAAAGCGTTTCCTGCATGCTGGAGCAAGCACATCGTCCCTACTGAGACCTGAATCCATCGAGCGGCCTGGTCACCACGGCCCTGTCTGTAACAGCAAGAGATGGAAATTCAATGTCCAGGAGGTGGACAATGTTTTAAACAAAGGCTGGGGAGTGTTTTGAGTGAATGTGACACGGCGGTTAAAACGGACAAGAGAAATGTCTGTCCAAGAATAGGATGATTGAGCGAGATGTAGCAAATAGGGGGAGAGCTGGAGAGTCCACTCTGATGGTAATATGCTTTCCTTGCAAGTATAGGGGCCTGAGTTGGAGCCTGAAAACTCACAATCTGAGGGGGGAGGGAGGGAGGGAGAGGAGGGGAGGAGAGGGAGAGAGAGAGGGGGGGGGGACAGGGAGAGGGAGGGAGGGAGGGAGGGAGGGACAGGAAGGGGGAGAGGGAGAAGGAGGGAGGGAAAAAGGAAGAGGAGGAGGGAGGGAAAGAGGGAGGGAGGGGGGAGAGGGAAAGGGAGAGGGAGGGAGAGAAAGAGAAAGAGAAAGAGAAAGAGGGAGGGAGAAAGAGAAAGGGAGAGGGTAGAATAAGGAGGGAGGGGGAAGGGGAGGGGGAGGGGGAAAGGGAGGGAGGGGAGAGAGAGGGAGAGACTTGAGGGGTCAGGAGCTGAGGCATAAGTGTGATGGTACACACTTGTAATCCCAAGGGTTGAAGGGAGGTAGAAGTGAGTGGATCCCTGGGACCCCGGCCAGCCACTCTAGCCAAATCCGTGAGTTCCAGGTTCAGTGAGAGACTCTGCCTCAAAACTAAGATAGAGAGCCATAAAGGAAGACATCTGACGTTGACCTCTGGCCTCCACGTGCACACACGCATGTGCACGGTTATGGAGCGGAATAAAAGAAGGCACAGCACAGGATCACGTTAAGGTCACGGAAAGGTCATGGCCTGCCTCCCGCTGTGCTTGACCACATCTAGAAAGCAACTCCTCCCGGATGGCTGCAGAGCCAAACTACCCACAGCTCCTGCCTGAGTGACTTAGCAAACTCCACCCACAGAAGGCTATCAGGGATGCCAGCCACTCCCTCTCCCACCCCAGTCCTGCCTCTCCAAGTCCAGTCCATGAATGGCCCATCTTTCTAAGCTGGCTGTAGGCATGGAGGTTGGAAACAGACAAGGCGGGGCTCCCGCCTGGACACAGCACTGGTCTCTCCTGCTCGTAACTCATTGGCAGGTATTAGATGCTTGATCCCCTTGGCCACAGGGGACCTGAGCAGATGCAGGAGACACAGATTCCCCTGGTGCCTGGGAGGGAGGAGCTGACCTATGTGGCAGAGGTCAAAGACAGAATGACCCCTCTCTGAACCCTTAAAATTTCTTCTCATTTTTAATAATGTGTGTGCACGTGAGTACAGTGTCCACAGACTTAATAAGAGGGTGTGAGATGCCCCAGAGCTGAAGTTATAAATGATCCTGAGAGCCGGAAACTGGACTCAGGTTCTCAGAAAAGTGTTCTTAACCACTGAGCCATCTGCCCAGCCCCGCAATTCACCTCAAACATCTGTCTTCACTGCCCAAACCTGAGCTGAGAATATTTTAAAACTCCATTATAAGCCGGACGGTGGTAGCACACGCCTTTAATCCCAGCACTTGGGAGGCAGAGGCAGGCCGATTTCTGAGTTCGAGGACAAAGTGAGTTCCAGAACAGCCAAGGGCTATACAGAGAAACCCTGTCTCGAAAAGAAAAAAACAAAACAAACAAACAAAAACAACCAAAAAACCAAAACAACAACAACAACAAAACTCCATTATAGCAGCTCACAGAGGCAAGCCAGGCTCAGTGTAGCTTGCAGAAACCATCAATGCCGTTGAGGCAGGTGCAAGGCCACCACAGGCTGACAGACAGCAGAAAACTTTGTCCATTCATCTCTCAACATGCATTCCCATGGCACCTACTGTGTGTTGGGGTGGAAGGGGCTCTACAGTGAAATAAGAAAGACCTGGCGAGCCAGGTGTGGTGGCATACACCTGTAATCCACGCTCGTGGGAGGTGGAGACAGGAAGGTCAATCCAGCTTTGATCACAGCGTAAGCTACGCAGCCTCTCTCCCCTGATGCAGTCAGTGGTTTTTAGTGACGTGAAACTCTGGCCTGAAACCAGACACTCATGTCCGAGTCCCTCCTCCGCAGGTTGTTTTCTTGCTGGTTCATACCTAGGAAGATCTGCTGCACCGACGTGGCTAAGGCAGAAGGTGCATTGGCTGAAACATGGGATGGGACAGCCCCGTGCGGAAGCAGTTACGCACCCTCCTGCCTCTGCAAGGGACTGCTGTGGCCTGCAATGTGTGTTGAAGGGGCCCCTCGGTCGGTCATTCCTTTCTTTGGGCTGACGGACAGCTCCCTGAAGCTAACCGAATCCTTTCTCCGTACCACCTCTGATCTCTCCACTCACGTGCACAGGCTGAACTGGTAACCCATCTGCCAGAAATAATCGACTTTGCATCTTATCAAAAGTTTGAAAGTCGAACTTCTGTTTGGAGGAAAGCATTTGAGGTCCGTGAAGGGTTGGGGGGGAAGCAAAGAATGCCAGGATCTTGGGATTATCATGATTTGGATTAGTGTGCAATTTCCTGAGTTCCCCCCACCCCGCCCCTGACTTCACAAATGAGATCAGAAAGGTCCCATTCTGAACAGAGCCCATTAATCTCCTGGCTGTGCGAGGAAAAAAAAAAAGTGGCCGGCGCAGGTGTGAACGGTCTCACTGTTATTTTTGGGACCATGTGAGCCGAACAGTCACAGGAAGTACACGGGCTCCCACCAGCATCCTGCTGTGTTATTTTAGGCCGCAGAACTGAGGTCTGTGAGCAGAACCCGGCTTTCAACACACCTTTAAAGACAGAGGGGGCACTTGGCAGCCGGGAGCCCTGCCGCAAAGCCGGGGGGACATTCAAACAATGTGTGTGCTCGGAGGCCACGCTCAGAAAGGGTCACCTGTGGACCTCCTGGGAAGCCACATCTTCCCAGGATGCAGTGGTCACAGCCTGTCGGACACCGAGGAATGGGTGGGTGAAGCCCAGTTTTGTGGCTTCTGGGGCCTCATGTTGCGCACACAACAGAGTCCACAGAGGTCTGTAATACGGCAGAGCAAAGGTTCAAGGCTCTCTGGGCTGCACAGCCCAGGAGCAGCGGGTCCAAACTGTCGTCCAACATGACAGTTGTGGGAATGGCCAATAATGAGCACCCGGACAGGATGGCGCCATTTTCAAGGTTTTGACTTTTCAGCCATCTTAGCAGGTGAACCTACACCAGGCTTTCCAGCTCTGGTCACAGAGTGACCGGCCTTAAGGCATTGTTGGTTGGCTCCTTTACTGAATGGAGCGCACACCACCCCGACACCATCCCCAGGGGCCTGTGGGCCGAGTAAGCAGGAGTAACAGAATGTGAGCATATCTTCCATCCCCAGACTCACAAGAGCCAAGGAGCAAAGAGCTGAAGTGTGGTCCTGCAGCTTTGGGAAGGTAGGCAGGAAGAGTCAGCCTAGGGCCCTTATCTCAGCGCTGAACCTCAGAACTGTCCCTCACAGGCCTGGAGGTAGGACAGGGGTGAAGCTAAGACCCTGTCAGCCCACAGCATCCCTTCAGGGCTAGCGGAAGCACAGAACCTGTGTCTGAGGGTACATGTGGTAAGACAGAGACCCAAGGGCAGACTGGGTGCCAATGTGGAACAAGTCAGGACAGTCTCACGCTGGGGTGTGTGAGGTAAGAAGTGGGAAGCGGGTTCCACACCGTGGGCTTGGAACCCTCGTGGCCTAGGGCAGCTGTGGCTGGTCTCTCTCTAGCTTTCTTCCTTCCTATTTCTTTGTCTCTCTGTCTCTCTCTGTCTCTCTCTGTCTGTCTCTGTCTCTCTGTCTCTTTGTGTCTCTGTTTCTGTCTGTCTGTCTGTCTGTCTGTCTGTCTCTCTCTCTCTCTCTCTCTCTCTCNCACACACACACACACACACACACACACACACACACCCCACAGCTAGCTGTAGGTTAACTCATTCTCGGTCACACTAGGGGCACATCCTCTCCCACCCTCCTCCCCCATGGGGCCAGGATGACACCATAGAATGGGACTCCTCACTTTCTGTCCACCACAAGGATTTGGAGCCACTGGGTCAGAGGGACAGAGGGCTGGGGGGCATGACTGCAGCCAGCCTCAGACACAAGTGAAGGGCACCTGAGGCAGAATAGCCTAGACAGACACCAATCTGACATCAGGGACCGCTGTAAAGACTGCGCTGGGAAGGCCTCAATGCTTCCTGGCCAGGAGCTCACCTCAGTTTGCTTCCATCTCTCAGTCTCTCCATCTGTCCAATGGGTGCAGCAGTCCCTATGCGATGCGTGCCAGACTTGGGACCTGAGCTGCCACCTTCCTGTGAACGACTGTCAGTGCCTTCCCAAAGAGAGCTGTGGGGTCCTTGCAAACGAGGATCCTGGGGGGCCTCCCTCACCCCAGCCTGCCAGAGCAGCAACTGGAAGGGACTCTCTCTCTCTCGTGGCTTCACGTGATCAGGCAGGAAAGGAGATGGCCAGCAACTGCAGCCATAAATACTGGCCTTCCCTTTTAGCACGTTTACAACGCTCCCTCTTTTCCGATGCAGTAACTTTCTCTAATGTCTTCCTCCCACTGCATTTGCTACCCGCTGACATCTGTTTAAATGTGGGGCCAGAGGAACCGAGTAAATCACCCTCTGCTGATTGCACGGATTTGGTTCCACCGGGTGCTGCAGAGACCACGCCAGCTTCCCCGGGGCCGGCCGGCAGCCACAGACCTTGAGCTCAGCTCTCAGCCTTATCTTGATGAACCAGACATAAATCGTAACTCCTGCAAAGTGGGAGAACCCCGAAACGCTATCGGGAAGATCTGGCGGATGGAGGGAGCGTATGACTCTCCCACCATGTGTCCAGGCAGCCGTGAATCAGGTCTAGAGGACCTGCCACCAATCGCCAATGCTGAGACACCCAGAGGAGGGAGTGACAGGAGAGCCGTACCGCTGGTCTCCTGAGCTCGCGTTGCATCGGAAAGACTCTCACACTCAGTTTTACTAAAGTCTTAAGTCCCTGAAGAGTACACGTCTGTTAGCACTGTGTTCTGCTGCGCAGGAACAAAGCCAGTCTGAACTTGTGGCTTATCCCTGCGTCATTTTATTCTTTAACATAAAAGAGAGGCCCGTTCCGAGCTGAACAGTGCTTGCAGAAACTGTCTAAGGTCTCAGCTCCTTCAGTTCCCTCACTGCCTAAGACAGACGTTGAAGCTCCAGCTATCACATTCTGACATCAAGATGTCCGAAGCAAGAGAGAAGAGGGGGCATGCGCTTCCCTTTAAAATAAAAAGGAGAGAAATGGAACTAGATGGGTTTTCTTCTGCAGAATGGTTTTAGCATAATGAAGAGTCGTGGAAATCATTCAGAGAGCCCCGTGTGCTCTGCCCTCACTAACTTCTTTCTCTGGTGTGGGGCCCGAGTTCCACCCAGGGTCATCCTTGACTGGAGACCCTTGCTTGCCTTGGGCGGGCTTCGTCCTCCTGCCTGTGCTGGTTCCCTCTTGGGGATCCCACTCTCCCCATCCTGGGTCTCCATTCTGGAGCCACACGGTCTGACTCTGCCCCACGCAGCCTACCCAAGCTTCTTGGGAACCTGAGGCTGAGCCGAGCCATTTCAAGATACAGAGACAGGAGCTGGGCCATAGCTTCGTGGTTAAAGTGCTTACCTGCACACACTGAGCTCGAGTTATGGTGCCTACATTAAAAAATAAAATAAAATATATACATATACTACATATACATATACAACATATACACATACATTGCATATACATATATCCCAGCATGGTGTCATGCATTTATATTCCTAGGACTGGAGAAGCCAGGCATATTCCTGAGGCTCACTGCACACACAGTCTATGCCACCTGGTCAGTTCCAGGCCAGTGAGAGACCCTGCCCCCCTCCCCCCAAAATCAGGTGGATATCCTCTAAAGAATGGTGACCAAGATTGTTCTCGGGACTCCACACATGTCCCTGAATACACACAAACACACGGTCATGTGTGCGCTCACACCATTTAGAGAGAGGCTCAGAGAGTGCAAACCCACTGTGTGAACGGGCATTCCTATAAGGTAGCTACAGGAGCTATATCAGCTAAGTGCCCTCCAGACAGGACTGTGGGGAGGGCTCCCTCTGGAGATCTGGGATCCAGGATCATCTAGGACCTTCTCCTAGATCATATCACCTGCCCAGTGTCAGATAGCAAGAAGACGGTAGGACCAGGTTCAGGGCCGGACACCTCCCCACACCTCCAATGTCTAGAGCCCAGACAGGGTCATGTGACCACACAAGTCAGGAAGTGACAGTGGCTGGAGAGGGGGATGGGACAGCTGGGTGAAGATGCAGCTGCAGGGAAGGGTAGGGGGGAACCTGAGTTCACTCTCCAGGGCCCATGTAAGTAGCTAGGCTTGGTGATGCATGTCTGTAATCTCAGCCTTGGGGCGGCAGGGAGGCAGGAAGATCCCCGAGGCTCACAGGCCAGCCAGCCAAATCAGCAAGTTCCAGGATCCGTGTGGAAACCCTGTCTGGAAATCAAGGCTGATCACTTCTGAGTACCCTAAAGTAGAGCACTGGCCTTCGTGAGCCCACATGAGCACTCAATAAAAATGAACACACACATTCTCTCTCTCCTCTCTCTTGCACACGCATGCGCGCGCGCGCACACACACACACACACACACACACGCACACACACACGGATGCACAGAGACAGGAAAGGAATGAGCTGATCCAGCTCCCAGAGCATCTCAGGGGTCTCCCAGGACACAGGGGCATTCCTTGGCTGGTGCACAGCAAGGCTGGGGTACTGGAGGAAGGGATATACCGTGGTCCAGGGCAGAGCCTGCCCCGTCACCCTCACTTGGCAAACTTCTTCTGGAATTCTGGATTCGAGCTTGCAGCGCAGAATTGTAGCCTCTCTGATGGAGTCCCAGGAACACACCTTGGACAAGTCCCTGCAGACGACCTTACAAAGGACTCCACAGAACCCCAAAGCTAGCCATCCCAGGAGCAGGAGGGAAGGGCGACAGGTGTTTACATTTGTTGAAGGGATCATTTGGGTGATGGACGACAGGCCCCGGCCTCAGAAGATCACGCAGACTTCGGCTTTCAATCTCTCCAGGGTCAGATACAGTGCAAGGCTGACACAGAGCTCAACTTCGGGAGCGATGCTGCTCTGGACAGCCGCATGCCTCTGCACTTCTGGTTTCTGGGGGTTGAGTAAAAGCGATACCGATGTCACACGCCCCCCTGCATGGCTCGGGTCCCATGTGTCCTCAACACCTTGCCCAAGGGTTCATCTGTGGTTCTTTATTCTGGTTCCAGTGGTCTTCAGTAGGTGCCCACACTGGGCAGAGCTCACCTCCAACTTGGGATAGTCTGTTGGAGTCTTAGTTGTACAGCCATGGACAACTAAGGAAGGTGCAAAGCATTATGGGTAAATAATGGCTGACTGGCATCAAGACTAGCTTGGAAACACTAATGAAACTCACGGGCGATCTGAGCACTGGAAGCCAAGCCGGCTGGGGCCTGCAGCCCTGCTATCTCCAGAAAGCCCACCCAGTCCTGTGGAAGTATTCAGAGGGTATTGTTCCCAGCACTGAAGACAGGCTCCCAAGCAGGGCCCATCTGTGTATCCTGTCATCCAAGAATGACCTGGCTGTCCACAGATATCCACATAGCAGCACCATGGCAGAGGACAGGGCAGAATTTGCTCAGATCTCGAGAGGCCTGTTATGTCTCTGGAAGGGCAGTTCAGCCATGGTGCCCGCTGTCACCTTGCTGGTGCTATTCTGGATGGATCTTTGCGTGTGACTTTTCCAAGTGTCATTTTCCTTCCTCTCTCTTCAGAGGCTGCGAACACCTGGGCAAGATTTCAGAGGGATTGCCCATGGTGACAGCAAGATTCTCTCAGGCCTGAGCCTGAGATGGTTCAAGACCCAAGAACCCCCTCTTCTGCCACCAGATGTTTCTGCCCCGTAACCTCCTGGACCAGCTTCACTCTTGTCTCCCACTCAATACTGTAGGCCCCACAGAAAGGCAGGCTGTGAGGAACAAAGGTGGTGTATGCCGTAGGCTAGTGGGACACCAGCCTGGCATGATCGCCCCTCAGAGACAGGCAGCATCAAGGCCCATTACACATGGCCTCAATGAGACCCAGGAAGAATTTCTTTCCTGTCCTGTCAATGGCAGCCTGGGAGACGCTCTCTGCATGTCTCATCCGGAAAGATGAGATAATGATGGCTCCAGCCACCGGCAGCCACTACAACTAAGAGCCAAGATGTTCTCTTAAAGGTAGCAGCAGGCCCTGGCTGAGAGGTAGTTCAGGCATGAACACTGACCCCTGACCTCTAGGCTTTTTCCCAGAACCCACCCTAGTTGTGGCATTGAGACCACAGGACAAGGAGAGAGCTCTGTCCAGGATTCACCAAGGGGGTGGGGGCGGGGGTGTTAGAGGCAAGTGCTGACCCTGGGGGGGGGGATCCTCTCCTCCCACAGACCTCAGGATCACAGCCCTCACCAGCAGAGTCCTGCGAGCTTATCTCAGGGTTCCTAACGGGAAAAGGAGGTATTTACAAGAGGTGAAGTCCGTCCTGGCCGCGGGCCAGCTCACATCCTTCTTGGAGGGCAAGTGCTTTTTTCAGACTTCCAGAGCTTGTGAAGCTGAAGAAATGCACTCCTGGTGCCTTTCTCCCTGGAGAACGGGGCGGAGAACGGGGCGGAGTCGGACTACGTTGGCCTGGCTCAGAGCAGGAGAGCCAGCCTGCCCCAACTTACAGCTGCAAAATAAATCACATGGGAGGAGCCGGTGGGACCGGGGACAGCACTTGCCTAGTGTGTACAGCCCTGGCTCCAAGCAGAAGAAATTAAGTATTTTTCCCTTATCTGACATCAAATGGTCCCTGACACACATGGTCACTGTTCTGTTATGTGAGGTGACCAAGAGCTGACAATACTAGAGTGAGTCTGTGGGCCATCTGGTCACTGAACAGGTACAAATCATCTGGGAATTGTTTTAATATTTATTTATTTATTTATATAATATATTAATATAATCTATCAATATATTATAATAATATATAATAATATGTTGATATATAATGGGGTGTGGCTGAGTTGGTAGAGAGTCTGCCTAGCATACATGAAGCCCTGGATTCAATCCCTGGCATCGAATAAACCAGATGAGGTATACATTCTTTAATCCAGCACTCTGGAGCTGACAACTGAGAGCCAAGATGTTCTCTAAAAGGTAGCAGCAGGCCCTGGCTGAGAGGGAGGGCAGGCGTGGACACTGACCCCTGACCTCTAGGCTTTTTAACCCACCCTAGTTGTGGCATTGAAACCATAAGGAGATCGGGAGTTCAAGGTTACCCTTGCTGGCTTCATTGTGAGTTTGAGGCCAGCCTGGGATAAGTGAAATTTTATCTCAAGTAGATAGATAGATATATAGATAGATAGATAGATACCTACCTACATACATACATAGATACATTGATAGATATGATATGACATGATATGATATAGGTAGGTATTGGTATAGATATAGATAGACAAAGATTCACAGGTGTGGTGTGCAGGTCTATAATCCCATTCAGCATTTAGCATTCAGAATCTAAGGCAGAAGGATAATAAATTCAAGGCCGACCTGGGCAACTTTGTAAGAAGTCCCTGGCTCAAATTTCCTAAAGAAGCTAAGGATATAGCTCAGAGGTAGAGAGCTTACAAGTAAGTGTCTGTGAGGTTCCAGTGACATTCTGGGTTCCATCTCTAGCTCTGCGAGTACATAAAGGAGTAATAAATAAATTTACAACCCTCAGTTGGTGTACAGGCAATGTTAAGAAACAGAGAAAAGCTACACAGGAAAAGTTGGTCAGCGAGTCCAACCAAATGACTCAGCGGATGGAGGGGCTTGCTGCCAAGCCTGACGGCCTGAGGTTGGAACATACCTAGTAGAAGGGGAGAACCAGCTCCAGTAAGCTGTCCTTGGACCTGCAACACACACACACACACACACACACACACACACACACACACGTATATAAAAACAGGTTGATCAGTAGAGGTGCTGAGATCATGGGAGATCATGGGTCAGTTATTACTCTCAAACATAGGGAAGAAATAAAAATAAAATTTTAAAAATTAATTATGACTGGATTTCAAGGTCATTTAAGGGGTTTAAAATAGTGAAAATGCTCCCAAGTGGGTTTGGGAAGGCTAGGTGGGAAGGAGCCCTAGAGCTCCCCGGGGCCCCCAAAAGCTTGCTGAACCCCATGCAGTAGCAGGGACTTGAACCCTGTCTTGGAAAGGCCAGGGCATGAGGCTTACCTGTGCTAAAGTATGGTGTGTGTGTGTGTGTGTGTGTGTATGTGTGTGTNTGTGTGTGTGTGTGTGTGTGTGTGTGTGTGTGTGTGTGTGTGTGTGTGTGGAGGGGCCCAAGAGATCACCAGAGTCTCTAAATGTCTGCTCTGCCCCCAGCTGTTCTGGTTGCAGAAGCACTCAGCATGAGTCCATTGTGTGGCTCAGCCTTTCTCCCTACACTTCTCAGCATTGTTTGGCTCTCCGCCCTCCATCCCCCAGAACCAAGCCGCTCTAGATGTCCATAAAACTCGAGGCCCTCATCTTCCTGTTTTTCCAGCCCTGGCTCCCTCAGGATATGCCTCACTTGGGGGGTGGGTGGGGTTTGCTCAGTTTCCCAGGCTGAGTGTGCAGCTCCAAGATCTGCAGGTGCCCAGAGCTTGACTCTCTGAGGAGAGCCTTGAGCCACAGTGCAGGGGGCCTATGTCCAGAAATGTTTGGGGGATTGTATGTAGTTGGGCATCCATTCTTCTGCCTGTGTGATCGAACGGCGATCGTTTAAGGGCGACATACCCCATACATGGGCTCCCGTCTTCAAAGAGATAAACCTCTGAAGAGTGTCCCAGGTAACACTGTGTAATGAGTCACCCCAAAGCTTAGAGCCATAGCTTAGGAATCATCTGCTATTGCCTGTGTTCATCTGCTGAGAACGCTGGGCCAGAAGACCACGCCTACTGCAGCCCCCACTCCCGGGAGATGTATGCAATAGAATTTTATTCTCTCAAAGATCTGGAGGCTAAACATCTGATAGAGAAGTGTTCACTGAACTGGTTCACTCTTGGAGTACGAGGGAGAACCAGTTCCGGGCCCTGCCTCACATCCTGTCTGCAATTGGCTCAGGGTTCTGTGTCTTGCAGATCCATCCACCCAGCCTCTGCCATCATCTCTACTTCGCGTGTTCCCTGTGCCATTTCTGTTTCTGTCACTCTGAAGTCCAGCCCGCCCCCCGAGGCCTCTGATTGGTTACCTTGCTGTTGCTGCGATAAAACACCATGACCCAAAGACCATAGAGAGGGAAGGGTTTATTTGAGCTTATGGTTCCATGGGGCTAGGAATCCATCACAATGGGGAGACGGGTGTGGCAACTGGAGCAGGAAGCTGAGGGCACACACTTGCAGACGTAAGAGTGAGGCGGAGAAAGCAAAGCGGAAGTGGGATGAAACTATAGACTCTCGAAGCCCGTCCCAAAGTCATACTTCCTCCAGTGAACCGCACCCCGCTAACTTTCCCAAACAGCACCGCCATCTGGGGACCAAAGCGTCCAAACACCTAAGATGACGGGGTGAACATTCTCATTTAAACCACTTCAACCTCCTTTAACTTGAGCCTCTGTAAAGACACCATTGCTGAATAAAAATCACCCAACAGGGTTTGGGACGCAACATCTTATTTACGAGAAAGGGAACCTGGGTGCACACTAGTGTCCTCTCTTGGTCCCATGGTTGCCACAACAGGTTAAGTTTCTACCCTCCTTAGGACGTCTGAGCCAATCAAAGCTAGCCACAAATCACATTGTATCTTGGCTACTCCGTGCCACAGTTGACCTTCTTTGTCACCCAGAATGGATACCTATATGTGGCAGTACATCCCAGGGACTTAGAGGCTGGGCTCTTTCCTGTGCATCCTCTGCTGGGGTCTGGGTGCACATCCGGATTTGTCACAGCACAGCATTGCAGGGTGTGTCAGTGAGAGGTGACCTTCCTAGAGCAGAGTTGGCAACCTGAAGACCAGGGGCATAGCAAATGCCCTACAGGGGTAGCTGGCTGAGCATGAGAAGATGGGGAGCAGGTGCCTCCCTGGAAGGAGGGGCCTGAGCTTATCATCTCCGGGCAGATTCTTCAGGGATCCCCAAGGCTTACACCAGTAACATCTGAACATTTCTGAGGACCTACTGCCTCCTCCTTTTGATACACGTGTCCAATGTCATAATCTTATTTTCCCCTTGTGTCGTAAAAACACTTGTCACATTGACAAAAGAAAATGGGGTCCTGTAGACTCCGAGTTTGTGGCAACATCACACTGAGGTGGCATGGCTGCTGGCAGGGTCAGACCTGGGAACAGGGCTATAGCTGTGAAGCAAAGACAGATGCAGGCCACTGGATAGCCTTCACTCCGGGACAGCATCGGCTTCCTTCGTGGGCTTCCTCGGGTTCTTCCTCACTTTGTACATAGAGGAAGACTCGGGGCCAGCCCCTGGATGGACATTTGCAATGTACCTTCCAAGCTCAGTTGTTTCACAGAGTTGATGACTTCAAAGCCAGAAAGGCTCCACTGTCATCAAAGGCTTCCTCTAAAATTCCCTTCCATGTATCAGGTACTGGGTGGCTGGAAGAGCCAGCAAAAGAAAACTCAAAATGCTCCAAAAAGACTCCAGGGGAAGGATGGGGGCGCTGACCTTGGACGATTTGGGGAGGACTTGCCTTGTGTTTACCAGAGTTTTGAAGATGTTTGAGGCACCACAGCATCGATGTTTTCCTTATTCTAAAATTGATTAGTTACTTTTTTACTACTTTTTAAAAAAAAAAAAATTTGGCAACAGAAGAGGGCACAGAAGGGCAGGAGAATTGGTGAAGCTGTTTACAGACAGGCCTGGAATCGGAGTTTAATCCCCAGAGCTTACAGAGCAGGAAGAGAACCAACTCGTGCGGTTTGCCCTCTGACGTCCACTTGTGGTTCGTGTCACATGTTATGTTCACACACATAGCACAGAGAACAATGGGATGTGATTTTCTAAGTGGACCCATAAGGCGGGCCTTGGAAGTGACTGAGTGATGAGACAGGGGTCCTCAGTGTTGCAGATGATTTTAAAGGCGGGTGGTGACATGATTAGCACCCATCTCCATAAAACCCAGGACCTAAGGGAGGCAGGACCGTTCCCAGCCTGGCCCACACCATCCTCTCCCTCCCTTCGAGGTTGACTGATCCCTCTGGCTTCAGCAGCACCGAGAAGAGTCCGGTGCTGAGGCTGACACAGCATCCTCTCTGCTGTTTCCATAGCAGCATGGGTACCGTGACTGAGTCTCCTGTACATCCTTGCTCACATGGGCACCATCACTTATATTCATCACCTGAGCAGTCCTAGGGGGTGTGTGACTTTTTCTCATTGTGGTCTCTTCCCTTTGATTTCTTCATGGATGTGTGTCTTTGCCGGGTGTGGGTGCTTGTGTGCACTTGCGTGCAGAGGCCAAAGGTTGATACCGTGAAGCAGGATCCTCTACGCGACCTGTGATTCACGGATTCAGATTTTCAGCCCACGCTGAGAATCCCCTGTCTCTGCCTCCTAAGTGCTGGGATTACAGGCAGACTGCCCACCTAGCCATCTGTTACTTGGGAGCTTCGGATCCAAACTCGGTTCCTCAGACCCCCCCACCCCCCCGTGGCGAGCCTTTACTTGTGTATCGGCTGAGCCATCTTCCTAGCCCTTGCTACCGTTTCTGTTTGCATCTCCCAGCAGGAGGTGAGGTTTAACTCCCCCATCTTGGACACAGGATAGAATGCCTTTGGCAGGGAGAACCCATCATCCACTGGGATATATCACATCTGTCCTTCCCCGGGCTTTCATGGTCAGCATCGGAGCCTTCGTGCCAATGTGGAGAAAGAGCATACAACTTCAAGGAATGGCTCATCAGAGCTAAGTGGGAATGACCGATGGGGTGTGAGCCTGTGTTTATCTGATGCCAATATCCAAACTGAACCCTGAGTACCCCCACCAACCCCTACCACTCGTTGGGCACCAGATGTTTGGGGTGGGGTGGCCACATCTGCTCACTGAGCGGACTATTCCGGTTGTCTGTCTCTTCCAGCCTTAGAGATCCACCATGCCTCACGCTCACACTGGGGAAGGCCAGCCTCATGGGAGCAGGACCCTATCTATCCTGGGAAGTGTCCACCCCACATCATACTCTGCCCCCACCCCCAGACACACCACACACACACACACACACACACACCCCTCCCCGTGAGCGGCCACTTTGAATGACAGTATTAAAGGGTCAGTCTGACACGTGATCAAAACAAGCCAGGCACAGAGGGAGTGGCGCAGAGCTGGCCAGGGCCGCACATGCTTTCTTAACGTGGCCTCTGCAGCGAGGACAGGATTTCACAGATCTGCTTTACGGCTCCCCAAAGTAACATTATCTTGTTAAAGACATTAACCTCAGGCCTTGGCTGTTACATATTTAGTTTTATTGTTTTTTCATCCTGGGGAGAGACCTGTAGGAGACACTCCTCGGGTGAGAAAAGGGTCGAGGGTCAAGAAAACATTGAATGTCAAGGTGGCCAAACGGCTGCTTGGGGAACGCTGGCCAATTACAGAGAACAGGCCGTGCTGCTCTCCGTGGTCTGGTTTATGGTCTAAAAAGAAATCTATGAAATAGCAAACGTTAATATAAGCCTTTCATCATTCTGCCCAGTGTGACACAGCTGTGTGAGATCGCTCCTGAGCTCCAGGGTGGACGTAGCAGGGAAAGGCAGTCTTCCTGTCCCACAGGGCTGAGGCCACCCCAGCTGGGGAGGGTCTTCAGAAGAGGGAACCCCATCCATCTGCCTTAGCACACCACCTGCAGGCCCCGTGGCCCCAACCAACCAGCCAATGACCTTCATTCCTACTGGATCTACTAGGGGGACTCTGCAGACAGACCCTGAGCTTGTATGGTCTCAGCTTGTCTAAGAGTTAGGATTTCCTCATGTGGTAGTTTGAATATGCTTGTCCTAGGGAGTGGCACTATCTGGATGTGTGGCCTTGTTGGATTGGGTGTGGTCTTGTTGGATTGGGTGTGGCCTTGTGGGATTGGGTGTGGCCTGTTGGAGTAGGCATGGCCTTGTTGCAGTGGGTATGGCCTTGATGGAATAGGAGTGGCCTTGGTCGAGTAGTTGTGTCACCATGGGAGTGGGTTTTAAGACACTCTTCCTAGCTGCCTTCAAAGATAGAGGTGGAACTTTCAGCTCTGCCTGCGCCATGCCTGCCTGGATGCTGCCATGTTCCTGCCTTGAGGAATGGACTGAGCCTCTGAACCTGTAAGCCAGCCCCAATTAAATGTTGTCCTTAGAAGAGTTGCCTTGGTCATGGTGTCTGTTCACAACAATGGGAACCCCAACTAAGACACCTCGTCTGGAGAGAAAAGTCTAGGGAACGGAGGCTAGCAGGGGCCAGATGTATTCCCTGGAGCCAGAGTTACAGATGGTCAGGAGCCACCTGACACAGGTGCTGGGAACAAACCCTTGCTCTCGAGCATCTCTCTGGCCCACAAATCTTTTCTTTCTAAATCCCATCCGCTCCTTGCTTGATAAAAATCATCACCTGATACGATTTACAAACACCTGTGTTTCTTGTGCCTGCTTCCCTCTCACGTCAGGGCCCTATGGTACTGGTATCAGGATCTACACAGGAAGCTTGGCTGCGCAGGTACCCTGGACCTCAGTACGGTAGCAGAGCTATGTTCCTTCCACATACCACATGGTTTCTCCTTGGTCATCCCCAAGATTGGCCCACAGAGTCTGAGGCCACAAATGAGTGTCAGAGAGAGTGTGACGGACGGTGGACCGGGGACTCGGATGTGTGAGGTTCCTGCCTGGATGACTCCTTTGCCTGCCTTGCTCTGACTAGCATTGTGAGTTCATGGCCCGTCACTTGACTGTCCTATATAACTTTAGCTTCTTGATTTGAGGCAGCTTTTCTGGTGTTTTGGAGTGGGGCTGACTCAGAGTGGCAACTTGCCCACTTTTTCCCCTTCCCATGCACAAACAATTTGGAAGCCCCAACTTGTAGAGAGCTGATGCTGCAGACGAGGCTTTCCTGAGAGGTCTGCACAGAAATCAGCTTCTCCATCTTTTCCTCCGGCCTCCTGTTTCCTTCTTTTGAAGGCACAGCGAAGTGCTGGCCCAGCTTCCTAAAGTAAGCAGACTATTCCAACTTGGAATATCATCCGAGTCTTCGTGGCCAAACAGCCTCTGTAATACTGGCATCTCTTTTCAAAACCCAGCCTACCCTCAACCCTGCTCTTCAAAGTATAGACTTGTTCAAAGGGCTTTTCTGGAAGTCTATGTAGTAATATCTACCAACTTTGAATAAACAGCAACTTGGCTTGCCCAAGGTTAGGGATTACAGAGAGGAAATAATTAAGGATGTGTGTGCACTTGCCGATGAGATGTTCGCTGCAATGATGTTTATCTAGATGTCGGCCGGTAAGCGATGCCAGCAGCCCTAAACTGCAGGAGATTCCATTCAGAGAACGAAAACGAGCCGGATATGCAGCCACAGAGAGAGCCATCGCAGCTGCCTGCCTGTATCAGTGTAGGAGCATCTGGGAAAGGATGAGGGCTCGGGTGGAGTTCAGCACGAGGCCTTGATTCAGTTCAATCCCAGTGCCAGAGTAATGGTGGAGAGGGAAGGAGGGAGGGAGGGAGGGAAGGAAGGAGGGTAAGAGGGAGAGAGGGAGGGAGGAAAGGAGAAGAACAGGAGGGAGAGGGAGGGAGAAGGAAGAGATGGAGGAAGGGAAGAAGAAAAGGAGGGAGGAAGGGAGGGAGGGAGGAGGGGCTGGGGATAAGAACAATCAAGGCCTTGCAAGCACATGGGCCCAAGTCCTAGCTCTAGTACCTCACAAAGCTGGGGTGGCTTCCCACACTTGTGTTCTAGTTCTGGGGAGGTGGGGACAGGTGAATCTCTGGGGTGTGCTGGCCTACTTCCAGGCTGAGAAGAGAAACTGCCCTTTAAAACAACATTAGGTGAATGAAGTGACTAAGCGGATAAGGGTGACTGCGGCCAATCCCCAGCAGTGTGGGCGTTGACTCCTATGGTGGAAGAAGAGAGTCAACTCCACAGAATTGTCCTCTGACCTCCACACACACACGTGTTACAACACACACACACACACACACACACACGCTAATAAAACATGTGCATGACACAGCCAAGGTTGTCCTTGGCTTGCACACACATAAGCATGCACACATGCTCATGCATGTGCACACATACATGTATGTGCACATACACATATACACCTGTGCACTTGCTCACACACACAGACACACACTCACACTGGGGAATGGGGGCATAGTAGGCAAAGACCAGACCAAAGCTACACCGAAATGGAGCAGGGCAAAGACCAAGCCCTGTTCCTGGGGCTCCAGATGGACTCCTCGTCTATCCGACAGCTCTGAGTAGCCCTGCCTACCTGTAATAGCTGCTACCTGCAGCATAGGCTAGCTCCACTCGGTGACTCCAGCTTTCCTTGATGAATATCCACTGTCCTGGCATCCTGGCATCTCCAGTATCCTCAGGGATATTCAGGGCATGTCTGCTGTCCCACTGAAGAGCTGGAGGCTTTTCTTTATGGGCATTAGCATCTTCAACAATTACCGCTACTTTCTCCACACTGCCTGACCTGAGACACGAAGCTTGCTCACTCTTCCTTCCTAGACAAACAGGCTTTGCTGTTCGTTCGCTCGTGTCTGTTTGTCCATGGTTTTTCTTTTAGTCTTTCCGCTCTGCCTCTCGCCAGACCACCGGCCGAGGGCAGCGGGCAGTAACCATGCCACACTCTGGATGCCCTCCTGTCTTGAAATTCCCTATGCCGAAGAAGGCAGCTCGTCACTCTTTAAATTCAGGCTTGATCAACTTTTGAGGACGCAGGCAGAATGTAGCCAGGGTTTTTTTGTTTTTGTTTTGTTTTTTGTTTTGTTTTGTTTTTTGTTTTTTGACTTTTTTTTTCCAATAAGATGGCCTGAAAGGCCTCTAGCTCAGTTCCCAAGAGAGTCCCAGTTCCCCTCAGCAACCGCATCAGACATATTCCTTGAAACATTCTTGTCTTCCAAGATCCTACCAGAATGGCCCACTGAGCTCTGCTGGGCCCCTTATACCCCATAGCCCCAGACTCTGCAACACTCCTCCAGCATGCTACTTTCAAAGGCCAGAGAACCCATACTCCCACCCGCAGGTTATCAAAGCCACAGTGTCACCTGTTGTTCTAGTCACTTTAACAAATGCACTGAGAGGAAAGGGGTGTTCCATTTTGTCTCGCCGCCATCAGAGATGTGACGACTGGTGCTCAGCTCGCTCTCTCCTTGTTTTTCCAGGTAAGTCTGGGCACTGGCCCAGAAGGTGGTACCACTCACACTTGGGGCAGGTCCTCTGTCCCCAGTGAAGCCTCTGTGGCAACACCCTTACACAGACCTCGAGGTCTGTTTCTCAGGTGAATGGAATCCTGTCAGGCTGACAGCAAAGATGAACCATCAGGCGTGTATTTATTTCCTTATAAATGCTTTACAGTATTTCTAGGCAGAGCAGCGTCCTAACGGTGGTTGCCCAGGGGAAGTCAGTACACAGCGTCTGAAGCAAGGACAAGACAGGGGGCGGGTGGATGCGGTCTTGTGGGGTTTTTTGTTTGTCTGTTTGTTTTCTAATCATATTTGTATTTTCTTAGGAGCAGGCAATCGACGAGGGACTGACCACAACTTCATGTGGATTAAATGCTTCTCTGCAGTCACGTCGGCTTGCCAGCCATCTTTTTTCCACATCTGTCAGAAAACATCAGATTTTCTGTGCTATAAGACTTTTGGCACCACCATCATCTGAGGGCCTTTTCCCTCACCAAGACAGGTAACCTTAGAGATACAAGCTGCAGACCCTCCTCTCGGCATAACTTACGGTGTAACTTGGAGAAAGCTGGGAGTCCGGAAGCCCCACCCTCAGCAGAGAAGGAGAGAGAGCGTGACCTGCCCGAGGGTGGGATCGGGAGGGTTCTGACTCCAGATGCAGGTGAGGTGGCCACAGCAAGCACCTTGGACTGCCGGCCAGGAACACGCAGGGACGCCTGTCCACGGTACAGGATGGGGTTGTACTTCTAAGTGACCTTCTGATCAGGCAGGCAACCGTCACACATGCTCCTGTGGCTTCGGCTGGGCAGAAAAGGCCTGCAGTTCAGGGGCGTGGGGGACAATAGAACTTGCAGAGCTGGCAGAGGGGACAGGGGCAGTGACAGAAGCACACAGAGGCAAGGGACACAGTGGTTCAAGCTTCCTAACTACCCATCAGTCTTCGTTCGCCATCACATCAGGGTCAGTGTGCACTCACAGCCGAGGGACTCCAGAAGGCAGGACTCGATTCTAGAATGTTCCGCAGACGTTTCTCTTTTTCCAGTTGACTGGGAGAGCTGACTCTGCAGCCCTGGTTTCCTGCGTGCCCTCCTCCTCCACGGCAGGCAGCTGGTTCCAGGGCTGGGTTTCCCACGTGCAGCTGTGAGGGAAGAGTTTCCTCACTTAGGTGAGACTCAGTGGGCAGCTGGGGCCAGGCTCCCTGGGTATCACGCAACAGGAGCGTCGTGGGCAAGTCAGGAAGGTGGCTCAGAGAGGATCGTATGTGCCGACCCCTGATGGAGTCACTGCTGCATCAGGAGGTAGGGTGACTCAGAGGGACATGAAAATGGAATGTCAGACAAATAGAGGAAGACTGCAAACACTTGGCCCATCAGCTTGACTGACATTCACTCTGGTTTGTTCCAGACAGGTGTTCCAGCCTCTTACCCATCCCAGGTTGCCAAGGTTACTTAGTGCTAGCTCCTGGCCATGACACAACACCACCACCACCTGTTTCTCTTCCTGTTCCTCCTCCTCCTCTTCCTCCTCCTCCTCCAGTTCCTCCTCTTCTTCTTCCTCCTTTACCTCCTCCTCCTCTTCCTCCTCTTCTTCCTCCTCCTCCACCTCCTCTTCCTTCTCTTCTGTCTTCTTTTCTTCCTCCCCCTCTTCCTCCCCCTCTTCCTCCTCCTCCTCCTCCTCCTCCTCCATCTTCTCCTCCTCCTCCACCTCTTCCTCCTCTTCTACCACCACCACCACGCACTCTGCCACCACCGTACCTAGGGCAGGGGCATGAGAAAGTTTCCCAAAGTGACAGAGAAGCATTGCAGGCCGGGCCAGCAGAGTGACAGACAGGGACAAGAGTGGGTTCAGGATAGCATTAAGATCAAAGCCACCATGACAGGGAGACTCAGGTCAGGCCTGGCTCCCAGCTGAGAAGCCTTGGGTAAGGAATTAAAATCCTAAGCCCTCTATAAAATGAAGACTGGATCAGCCACAAGGTGATAATAGAAACCTAGCACACTGTGAATAAGGGGCAGTGTGACTGACGGAAAGTTCTCAAGAAACAGTGGCTTTGCTGGTCTAGAACCTTCTCTTTGTGACATAACTGGAGATGGGCCTTTGGACCCAGTTGCTCTGCCCCACAATGCATCTAGGGGATCGGTCTCCCTTCTGCCTTGCACTCTGTGTTCTCTCACGGGCTTTTCCTGCCACGATGGCAACCTGTCACCAGCCCCACATACACAGGTGACATAGGACAAAGGGGAGACTATGTCAGAGAACTGCATGGAGGTTTCAGAGGGCCACCACAAGGCCATGGGGCTTGAGGAGCTGATCTGGACAGACTGGGGAGGAGGAGACCCAGGTCTAACTGCAGCTGGGGCCTCTGCCTGTCCCTCCGTCCCTCAGGCATCTGGAGAGTGGGAGTGTCCCCAGAGTCACCCTGAAGCATAGCAGAAAGGTGTTCATGTCTAATGGATACTGCCTAGACTCCAGCTTTGGGCACTTCCCTAAAAGCATATGGAGCGATCAGTCCCTCGGCTGCCCTAGGACGCAATCACCCATCCCGGATGCAGGGCACTTGTGAAGCCTGACCTCCCTGTCAGGGAAACTGAAATTGGACAATCTGTCAAATTTCTTCTCACATGTATTATAGAACCAAGGGAGTGGGAAGGGGCACCCACTATTTTTTTAAAAAGGGGGGGCAGAGAGGACAGACAGTCAAGCTACCAGCAGTATGCCCATCAGCCAGAGCAGGCATTGTCAACAGGGAGACACACAGCTCAGTCCTGCTGTCAACAGAAGGAATAAGGAGCTCTCAGGGCCCAGGTTCCCAGAGAGGCACAGGCTAGATGGACAGGAGACCGAGTGGCACCTGGTGGCCCTTGGGCAATTAAAATCAGAGCGGTTCTTGCACACAGGTCACCCTGTGACTGTGTGGAGACGCCTATCCCGACCAAGCACCAGGAGATGTATAGAAAACCTTTTGGCCCTTGGCCTGCAAAATGGGTCTTGTGGGACCAGTGGGGTCTGTGACGGTCCCAAGGAAGCCTGAGGATGCAGTAGAACTGGAGGTTGGTGGCAGGCTAGGCTGCCCCTGAGTTATCTCAGGGTGACAGTTCATCTTCACTGTAGGTGCTCAGCTCCCTTTAGAATGAGTCACCTCATCTCAACCAACTTCATCAAGACAGTCCCTCCCAGGTCTGACCAGAGGCGGGCTAACCTAATCTAAGTAACTCCTCACAGATGTGCCTGGAGGCCTGTCTCCTGGGTGACTCCAGATCCAGTCATGTTGACAATCTATGTCGACATTCACCATAACCTTGACGTCACTGGTTCTGTGACTGGTTGCAGATCCAGCTCCTCCACTCCCTGGTCCGAATGTCTTTAGGCAAAATGGTGTAGGGTTTTGCAGCCTTGGATCCGAAAATGGAAGACAGCAGAGCCTGCCCCAGGGTGGTGTGAGGGGTTAAGGAAACCATGAAGGCCAAGCTCTTGTCACCATGATGGGTAGGACAGGCTCCCTGAGTGACAGTGGCCTTCCATTTGAAGTGGCCATGAAGAGTATAACAAGCCTCCCCCAGCGCAGTGGGCACAGCACCAACCATTTAAATACATGTGGAAATATAGAATCAATGACCCAGAGGGAATCTAGATGGGGAGGAGGGTAGGGAGGAGGCCTGAAGAAGGCCCCCACCTTCTTTCTGACTTCCTGTTGTCTAAGCCACAGTTCAAGGTCATTGCCAGACCCCAAGCTCTGTTCCTGTTGGTGAATGGTAGAGAGGGAATCGCATGCCCACCCTCTACCAAGTGATGATGCTAAGCTACACCAATTCATCCTTGGCTTCAGCTCACCAACCCAATAGATCATCTGGATACACAAGTGCTGAAGTTTAACGTGTCCCCAAATTCATGTGTGGGAATCATCTGGCCATGTGCCAATAGGAAGAGGTGAGACCCCAAGGGGGAGACTGGATCTCAATATCCTCCTGGCTAGGGTTAGGGCTTGAAGGGAAGTCGAGTCTATTCCTGTCATCCCTTGTACCACACAAGGACATGGCATTTGAGATGTCATTTTGGAAGCAAAGACCACCCCCACCCCCACCCCCACCCCCCACCCCTCACTAGACCTGGAACCAGCTTGGAACTTCCCAGAATCCAGAACTACAAGAGGAAGGAATAAAAACCTTTGCTGTTTATAATTACTCAGCTTGTGCTGTCATGTGATAGCAACGCAGACGACTGTCACACATGGGGTGCTCACCTTGAGGTACCCCCAATGACTTATCTCATGAGGCAGTCACAGCAAACCGTGAGACAGAAGACTGTCCAGTAAGGGCATACCCCTGGAGTCCTCAGTGTCCGTCACTTTGGGTAACGCATGAGGGAAGCTCGCAAGGGCTGTTGGCCATCTCCACGTTGTGCTCTGACTGATACCCTTTCTTTCCCGGTCACTGAGTTCAGAACCATGTCCCTTTTGCTCTGAGCAAGGGCAAGGCAAGCATACGCTTATAAAAAGTCATCTGGGATAAATTTGAAATACAAGCTTTAGGCGGCTGGGAGGTGGCCAGTCTGTACAAGCATGAGGATGTGAAATGTATGCCCAGTGCCCACATTCAAAGCCCAGCGTAATGGTACACATCTATAATCCCAACACCAAGGAAGTAGAGACAGAAGGATCCCCAGGGCTCACTAGCCGCTCAATCTAGCTGAACGGGGAACCTCCGGGTTTAGTGAGAGAACCTATCTCAAAAAAGTGAGGGCGACAGAAAAGGAAGTGGATGTAAACCTGTGTAGCCTCCATGCAGAGACATATGCACCCACGCAGTGCCCACCCACGCAGTACGCACGTACCCATCCACGCAAGCACTCACGTGCCTGCCCCCATGCCCACGTGCCCATGCACGCACGACGTACGCACCCACGCATGCACCCACGCACTACTGGCAAGCATCCACCTCTACCACCTAATTCTGAATTCTGATTTTGACCTGTGTCCGGCTCAGGAGCGAGTGCAGGGTTCCTGCTCACGCAGCCCCATCCAAGCCCCCCCCCGCCCCCCCAGGAAGAGTCATTGCCCTTCCCGACCACTTCCTGGCTGAAGTGCAGCCACCTCATCATGAACTTGATCATGAGTCAAGCAGGGGGCACCGTCTCTCCTGGGCCCCCTCCGTTGGGCCCCTTGGAGCAGGTGTTCCCCGGGCGAGGTCTCAATGCTTACATAACCCTGGTTCCATTTGGAAGGATGAAAAATCACCCTGCGGTTCACTGTAAACAGGCTTAGGCTCACCCAAACACACCGAGAAAAGGTCGGCCGATTATTCATGAGCCTCTCCTGCCCCTTTGCCCCTCCACCCCACCCCAGCTGCAGACATCCTGGTACTGACCCTCTCCACCAGGTTACCCAGGACCTGGCGGTGGGGGTCACAGGTCTCTTCAGTCGCACCGAGGACCCTGTCCTGGCAACCATTCCTTCCAAAAGAGGCCGGGGGGAGGGGCACAGGAAGTTACTGGAGAGGCTTGCTCATGGAAAGGCCATCTTTCACCAGGACAGAAATGGAGCTGGGAACTCGGAAGGTGGGGCCGGGGAGTTTTGTTCGGAGGAACAAGGACTCTGCTGCACGCCAGCTAATGGAGCCCCCTAAGACCTTCACACGGCACACGGAGCATCCACAGGTAGCTCACACAGACTTGAGATAGCCACTGTTCTGTAGGCTCTGCAGCCACACTGTAGGCTCTGAGTGGCTGCAGCTGGATCCCCATCCAAAACGATGCAAGGTAAATAGATGGTGGCAGCTGATACCCCCCAGGTAAACGCTGAGACTTAGTAAGGGTCTCAAGAAGTGTCCTATTTGGAAATGTAAGCTGTCATAATAACCAGAGGCCCACGGTTAGGCATTCTTTCTGCTAACACACAGGAATGCCCTGTTGATGGGATCCCAAATTGACAGTTGCAGACTCATCTGGAAAATCAATGGAATTAACTTGGGTGTCACCCAGATCTCCTGAAATGTCAGGGACATGAATAGGGCACTGTCTATGTTCTCTTGTTTGCTTGTTTGTGTGTGTGTGTGTGTGCTCAGAGCACACACACACACACACAAGCAGGCACACCAAACCGGTGAACATTTATATTTAAGTACATGTGTGTGAGACGGCCAGTCATTTTCTACTTTTTCTGTTATTTGAGTAAGGGTCTCTCATGGACCTGAAGCTCAGTGAGTAGGCTAGGCTGACTGGCCATCACTAGCCAGGGATTGCCCTGTCCCACCCACCCACCCCCCTGAGCTGGGGTTGCAGTTATGAGCTATCATACTTAGATTCTTGTGATGAAACTCGGGCCTTCCCCCTTTCATGACAACCACTATACCGACTGAGCTAGCTATCTGTGTTCCATGAGACCATCTTGTACTGCTGAAGAGCCACCAACTCTGCAGTCTGATGCTTTGACCAGGGTCTGTTGGGCCCAACCCAGAAGTTTAAGATTGGCAGAAAACATAAAAGAAGACTGGACCAGTTGATGAACTAGCTAGCTACATCAACCCCAGAATCAAAAGAGGGCTCCCTACCTGCTCCCCTTACACACTGCGGACATTGCCCAGAGAGTGGTCAGAGCACATTCTGAACCTTACCATGAACTCTGGCTGAAGCAGGGGACAGGTGGATGGGGTTCAGGGTGCCCTGTGAGTGCTGCGCTGGCCCAGACAGAGCTCATGTGTGGACAGCAGGCTTTGGTGGGAATGAGGAGCTGAGAGAGGGCTCAAACATGGAGAATAGTTTGGGGATTAGGATCATGAAGAGAATTTGGGAAGCACAGTCAGGGCAGAGGCCGCTTGGGGTGAGTGAAACATCTTGAGCCTATGAGTCCCCAAACAATAGTGTGATGGATCCCATATACCCAGTCAGAGTTTCTATGGTCGTATCTATTCTTAGTTCTGTTTTTATGGTCATATCTATTCTTAGTTCTTCATTTTTGATGGTGTGGAGGCTTGGATAGGAATGCTGTACATAGATTCATGTGGTTAAATGCATGGACAACAGGGGCGTGGCCTTTTTGCAGCAAGTGTGGCTTTGTTGGAGTGGGTGTGGCCTTGTTGGAGGAACTGTGTTACTGTGAGGGTGAGCTTTGATGTCTCAGATGCTCAAGCCAGGCCTAAGGTGACATTTACGTCTGCTGCCAGCAGATCAAGATGTAGAACTCTCATCTCCTTCTCCAGCCCTATGTCTGCCTGCACACTGCCATGCTTCCTGCCATGATGATAATGGACTGAACCTCTGAACCTATAAGTCAGCCCCAATTAAATGTTTTTTGTTTATAAGAGTTGCCACAGTTATGGTGTCTGTTCACAGGAGCAGAAATCCTAAGACAGAGGTTGGTACCAGGAGTGGGGTATGGCTGCGATAAGCCTGATAGGCTTTTGTTTGGAGGAATATGGACTTTGGAACTTTGAATTCGAAAAGCAGTTGAATGCTTTAAGTGGAGCTTAGTGGGTCATCCTAGTAGGAGCCTGGAAGACAGCGGTGTTAGGGGGATTTGAACTATGAACTATGGGGGTAGGGGGGTCTGGCTCAAGAGGTTTCGAATGAGTAGGATGTTAGTACGTGGCCTGGAAATCATTCTTGTGATATTTTGACCAAGACTGTGGTTGCTTTTGGATCCTGTGTGAGAAGTGTGCCTGAGGCTAAATTGAAGAGTTTTGGATTCATCGCTTTGGCAAAGGAAATTTCGAAACAGCCCAGTGTTGACTCTGTCCTGTGGTTTTTATAGTGTTCACTCTTATGCAGATCTATAATGCAAAGAAGCAGGTTGAGCATAAAATTACAAAATGTACAGTTTGGGGAGAAAAGGGCACTGGTAAGTGAATGGAGCTAAGCTCTGTGTTCAAGGAGATAAACAGGTAAAAGAAAAGCCTGATGTTAATGCAATGAGAGGGGGTGATGACCTCAGGGCAATAAATATCCTCCCAGCTGAGCTTCCAACCTGTGAAAAGGAATCAAAGAACAGCTTATGTGCAGATGTGGTGGTGCACACCTTTAGTCCCAGACCTCTGGAGACAGAGGAAGTTGGATCTCTCTAATTTTGAGGCCAGCCTGGTCTACAGAGAAGGCAGCCAAGCTTAGGCAGTGAAGGAGATCATGGAAAACAGAAAGCTGGAGAAGATGGGATTGAACGAGGGGGTCATGTTCCAGCCCCAGCAAGAAGCAGAACTTGGCAACTTCGGCCGCGTGGTTCTGGCTTTAGAGTCAAAGACAGAAGAAAGGGGTTATGGACTCTCCCTCCATGACCAGAAAGCTGCTCAGGCAGACCCAGCATATGCCAGGGGTGTCCCTGCATGGAGGCCTAGAGGGGGCCATTGTGTGAAGCTGTGAAGGTGGAGTCTGGATTGCCTTGAAGACCCCAAAATGTTGGAGATGCCAGAGTCATGGGACACCTACAGAGGAAGAAGTTTGTTGCAGTCAACAAAGCTGCAATGAGTTGGAGATCTGAAGGGAGCTTTGACATCGGACATGGAGATGCAGGGTTCAGAGTTTGCCCACCTGGTTATCGGTCCCCAGTGTTTCCTCGCTGTGCTCCCTCTGTTCCCACTTGGAATGGTCATGTATGTATATCCCGTGCCATTGTAGTTTGGAAGTACGTGATCTGCTTTTTTATTTTGGTTTTATAGGGGTTTACAGTTAAAAGATTGCCACGAATCTCAGAAGAGACTTCGAATTTTTTTTTTTAAAAAAACCAAATAATTCTTTGTGAGCTCTGCATCACGCACCCCAATCCCATTCATCTCTCTGTTCCTTCAAACCCACCCTTTACCTTGCAACCTCCCTCAAAACAAAAACAAACAAACAAAACAAAATAAAATATAAATAAAACATATTTTTTAAAAAGCCCTCATCATGGAGGCTTTGGTGTGTGACAGTGTGTCCCACGGTTCACCCTTTTGTCCACACTTCTTTACTTACAAACGTTCATTGCAACTGCGGCGAACTGTCTAGTTCGCCACCTCTGGCTTCTGCTGCCCCATCAATACTGGACCCTCACTGGGACTCCTCTTGGACATCCTGCTGTTGCCCTGTGTCATGGACATCCTGCAGCTTGGGACCTGCAGGCCCAGCCCTTTCGTGTGCCCTAGCAGACCACAGATGAGGTAGCTGTTGGGGTGGGCCAGTTCAGAGCCTTGGATCCGGACCTGGGTGGCCACTGAGTGCGGCAGCCTATCTCTCTCCTGCACCATCACCTCCAGGGGGAGCTCTCCAGCACTCCCTGGGCTAGCTCACCCAACAGCAGCCAGCAAGGGGCAGGGCTGGCTCTCCTGCTCCCTCATGCCCTTGGGGTTGGATCACCCACACCCATGCCACTAGAGCCAGCTCTGCTGTGCTGCCCGGGGTCCCCACTCTCAGGAGTGCTGCAGCAGGTGTGAGACGAGGAGGGGAGGGAACTTTGAACCTTTAAATAGGGCTGAGACTGTAATAGACGGTGGGGAGTTCTGGAGTTGGACTGAATGCATTCATTTCTGCATTATTTTATGGCTAGAAACCTATGGGGGCCAGGCAGTGGAATGTGGTGGCTTGAATAGGCTTGGTCCCCGTAGACTCATGTGTTTGAATATGCTTGGCCCGTAGGGAGTGGCACTGTTAGGAAGTGTGGCCTTGTTGGACAAAGTGTGCCACTGTGGGAGTGGGATTTGAGGTTTCAGATGATCAAGCCAGGCCTAGGGTGACATTTACTTCTGCTTCCTGCAGATCAAGATGTAGGATAGGGGTGATGATGGTGGTGATGATGGTGATGGTGGTGATGATGGTGATGATGACGATGATGATCGGGATGATGATGGTGATGGTGATAATGACTGAGGTCAAATGGTGTCGATGGTGGTGGTAATGATGGTGGCACGGTGACAGTAATGGTAAACTCTGGCTCTAATCTGAATCTTAACAAAACAAGGAGAAGAAGAAAAAAGAGGAGTAGAAGGAGGAGAAAGAGCATCGTGGTGCTTTTTCTGCCTTCCCTCATCTCAGACACAATGGCTCCAAGGATGTCTCCTACCTAGTTCCCACACCAACTTCGAGGGGCACCTCCCAGAAGCACCCTGATTTATTTCCTGGGCAGCTGGTCCCTTGCCCTGGAGATTCTGGGTCTTTTCTCATCATCCTATACAATGTTTGAGCAATACAGAAAATGTGGGTTTGTTTCCAGACGTGACTGTACAAAATGCTGATGGATAGCACATACTCCTTCATAAACTCCCTGAGCCCAGTCTCAAAGCTGACCTTCCCAGATTCCGTACACAGATGGACTCTGTGGGCTACTTCAAGTCCAAACTCCAGCTCTTTGAGAAGAAAATTCCAGGATGGCTAGGAAGGTCTGTAAAACACCTTGAGACAAATGTTGACATCACCCACCCCACCCCTGAGCATTTGTTGCTCCAAGGGGCTAGCCCTAGGCACTAGAACTGGGAAGTCTGCAAGCCTGCGGTAAGTTACTAGCACTTACAATTGGAGATCTGTGACTGTACCTCAGTTTCCCAACGTGACCAAAGAAATAGTGTCTTAGTCAGGGTTTCTATTCCTGCACAAAACTTCATGACCAAGAAGCAAGTTGGGGAGGAAAGGGTTTATTCAGCTTACACTTCCACATTGCTGTTCATCACCAAGGAAGTCACAACAGGAACTCATACAAGGCAGGAACTTGGAGGCAGGAGCTGATGCAGAGGCCATGAAGGAATGCTGTTTACTGGCTTGGTTCCGCTGGCTTGCTCAGCTTGCTTTCTTATAGAACCTAGGACCACCAGCCCATGGATGGTACCACCCACCATGGGCTGGGCCTTCCCACCTTAGTCACTAATTGAGAAAATACCTTACAGCTGGATCTCGTGGAGGCATTTCCTCAAAGGAGGCTCCTTTCTCTGTGATAACTCCAGCTTGTGTCAAGTTGACACAGAGAACCAGCCAGTACAAGTTGTAATGGCAGTAGTTGCCTAAGAGAGCTGTAGGGATGAAATGAGAAGTGTCTGGTGTGTGCTTACAATGGCACACAGATGTGTGCACGGACAGATGGGTGTGTGCATGGACAGACAGATGTGTGCACAGACAGATGAGTGTGGGCATGGACAGATGGATCTGTGCACAGACAGATGGATGTGTGCACAGATGGGTGTGAGAACAGACAGATGTATGCATGGACAGATGTGTGCACGGACACATGAATGTGTGAGTAGATGGGTGGAGAGTAGACAGAGTGGGTGGGTGGAGCATTGGTGGAGGGTGAGTAGAAGGTAGGTAGATGAATGGTAGAGAGATAGAGAATAGGTGGACAGACACACAGACACATGGGTGAGAGGATGGGTGGGGTGGGCTGACGAGTGAGTGGATGGATGGGCTGGTGGGTGGGTGTATGATGGTTGACAGTGGATAAGCAAATGGGAAATGCACAGATTAGAGACAGTGGCTGGGCTGATGGAGAAGAAATGGACGGATGGAGCAATCAGTCTAAACTCACCATGTGCTCCTGTGCAGGCCTCTCTTTCTTTATCCAGCCCAAAACTACTAGACAGAGTCTGGGTCCTCACCGTATTCCACAGCTTAGGGCTGGGGTGTGGTGCCACAAGCACATTATGGAAACCCGAAGCCGAGGCATTAAATGGATTAGGCTTCCAAAGTGAAGCTGGAAACCTCTTTAAATCAACAAATTTGTGAGCCAGTCAGAAACAGAGCATGGGTCTGAACAGCGAGTTCTCAGAAGGAGAAGTACAAACACCCAGTGAACAGTTTTTTTATGCTCAAGATCCATAGCCACCAAATAAATGACAACAAAAAACTGGTTTGAGAGTCTGCTGAGAGAGAAGAGACATCCATGGTCCAACCCAGGGGTGGAGCCCAGGGGCAACAGCAGCGATTTATCAATCAAGATGATCACTACTGGTGATAGTGGCTTGATGGCTACGGGAGTAACCAACCACTTGATACTTGGAGCTGAGGCCTGGTTACTGTGAGAGAATGTATGCCTGAAACTATAAATCTGGTTAAATGCTCATGACTCAGGAAATCACAGGCACTAGAATGGAAACTACTACTGCTATTTTGCTTAATAGAAGTGTTGTGAAAATATCTTGTAAATATTTCTGTTTCTACTCAGAGATTAGTGCTGCTCCCGACCTTGGTTGGGGAAACATCTTTTTTGCAAGAGGCAGAAGTTAATGCAGAGACTCACAACGGGTCAAAGAACAAAGAAAATGTAATGGTGGATGCTCAGCCATAGGCAGGACATCTGCATCAACCGTCTCTCTCCCCAAGGTCCAGGGAACATCACCGGAAAGGGACATGGGAAGAATGTAAGAGCCAGAAGATGGAGCAGGGCTGTGAAATGCTGTCCCCTGGACAGGACATGGCTCTTGCACTTGTCAACTCCCAGCAGTTGGGGGTACAGAGCACAAGATCAAGCCAGACAGCACTGGATCACAGATGGGGAGGAGCGGGGCTCATGATGCTCCGCCCCTAGACAAGGAGCTTTGACAGCTGATGGCGACTAAGGGAGGGAGAGTGACTCTTACTTGGGGCATGGGTACTGGTAGGGTGCCCGTGCTCTGGTGACCCCACACCCATGCACATCTGGGCAGCACTACCTGAGCCCTATAGGTTTAAAGTAAATAAAGGGGAGAAGCACATGTAGTCGGGGAAAGGGACCTGAGGGGAGCCTGGAGACACCTGGAGGAGGTAGTGGGAGAAGATAGGATCAAAGTACATTGTATACATGTGTAACATTCTCAAAGAATAAGTGAAAGTTATATAGTAAAGTTGTAGAGACTACATAAAGGGCACTCAGTAGCATGGCGGTGCTACACCAGGTCAGTGGGTAAAATAAAAGAAACATAAAGAATAAACATGGCCTGGGAGACAGACAGAGGGAGGGGACAGCAAATTCCAGCCCAAATGCTCCTGTGCCTTGGCCAGATGGCATACTCTACCGGCCTGGCCTGAATTCAATCCATATTTTATTTTTTGTTTGTTTGTTTGTTTTGTTTTTTATTTTTATTTTTATTTTTTTGTTTTGTTTTTGAGACAGGGTTTCTCTATATAGCCCTGGCTGTCCTGGAACTCACTTTGTAGACCAGGCTGGCCTTGAACTCAGAAATCCGCCTGCCTCTGCCTCCCGAGTGCTGGGATTAAAGCTGTGCGCCACCACGCCCGGCTCAGTTCATATTTTAAAACCTCAAAGGACACTGGGGTATTCTTCCCATGTCACAGATGGGGAAACTGAGGCTCCTCAAAAGCTTTGGACATTTACAGTATGTTTCTCCAAGGTCATCACAGGGCAGGAGGATGAGTCTAAGAAGTCATGGGCCACATTTAATGGCCTGGATCTTCCCACTGTATGATGTGACTCAGTTTCCCCTCCTCCCCAGTTCCCCCGCTGAGCCCAAGCACACACTCTAAACCAAACTCTATGCTAGTTCAGCAGTCCCCTTTAATGACCCACTGACCTCGAATTTCCCAAAAACTTGGAGCCAAGACTCTGGGTGGGGGGCAACCATGGGAGTGGCCCCCCACCAAGCCCGAGAGCTCCGCCCACTCCAGGAGGCTCAGCAGCAACTCAGATGCCAGAGGCTTCATTCGAAAGGGGAAGCTCTGGGAGGAGGGGTCATGAGTCACCACAACTCCTCCCCACCGTGGTAGTAATGCCAGCCTCCACCGAGCCAAACCAGGGGCAGGCGGGGGCTGCGAGTTCAGTTTATGGGTCTCTTGGGTCGTTTTCGGGTCTGTGTCAGCGGCAGGCAGCAGGTCAAATCTGTTATGACGGGGCTTTTTCCAGCCCTCAGTGGTTGGAGGCAAAACCATCCTTACATAGTCGCTCATCCCATGTCCCCAGCTACAGCTTTCCTCGATGACACTCCAACCTCTGGCACTTTCTAATGCCCCAGTGGGGGTGGGCCACAGCCCCCAGTACTCGCCTTCCTCTGCTCCTAATGAGAGTTACAGATGGCTTCTGAGGAAGATGATGGGTCTTTCTGCATTCTGTCCTCACACTGGGAGCATCTGGGAGTCAGTACTGCCCAAATATGCCCCAGGAGTCTAACCCACAGGGGAGGGACCCAGAAGATTCTACTTACAAACCAGCTCCACCCAGGTATCAGTGCGGTATCCTAGTCAGAGAGCCGGTTCTGTGGCTCTGTTCGTGGTTGTCAGAGCCGCACGACACGAGAGGGGTCAAAAATGAACTCCCCACTGTCAGCACTTCCTGTTCAGTAAATATGGGATGTGGCCAGGAATTGATATCATTGTTTATAGTTATTTTTAATTAGCATGCAAAGTAACGGGCTCCAGGGGACAGAGGTTGGGGTCAGAGAGCTCGTTTAGTGCGTATGAAGCTCTGAATTCCATACTCGCTATTGTAAAGAGAGCAGTGGACTCCCTGTGGCATGTCCATACTAACTTTGCCTGTTGGACCCCCTTCTCCCAACTGTCAAAGCTCTTAAGGACAGCTTCTCTAAGCCAAAGCCTGTCAACCCAGCAGCTCTAGAGACTGAAGCAGGAGGATACAAAGTTACAACGTTCAAGGCCAGCCTGAGCAACATGGGGAATTCGAACCAACCAGGTAACTCCAGCCTGGATTGGGCGGTCCTTGCATCAGCGACACCCTCCTCACCCTTCAGGGTCAGCCTAGGTCACAGCTAGAGCCACTCCAGGCTTTCTAGGACTCACTCAAGTCACACGGACTCCTGTTGTCAGATGTTTGGGGTCCCCTAAAGCCAGCTGCTGAGTGACACAGCCCTCAGCCCGCAGGTTTCGTTGTCTATGCTTGGGAGAGAGCCAAGAGTTGCCTTTGGTGGTTTTTGCTCTGACATCCTCCCGCTGCCAGCAGTCTTCACAGCTATCCAGACCCAGGTGCTTAAGCACAGGTGCCCGATGCAGGTGGTCTCGGGGAAGGCACCTGGCCTCTCTCCTGAAACACGAGTCACTTGGGTGCATAATGGGACTTCTTACCTGATGCCTAGAGACCCTAGCCAAGAGATGACAACCCCACATCCCACCCATGGAACAACACCTTCTACCACCAGAGAAAGTGAGAGAGAGAGAGAGAGAGACAGAGACAGAGACAGAGACAGAGAGACAGAGACAGAGACAGAGACAGAGA